>NC_022009.1:105103043-105103659 GCF_000317375.1 Microtus ochrogaster
GAACTTCTGGAGGCATCACAATTCCCGACTTCAAACTCTACTACAGAGCTACGATACTGAAAACAGCCTGGTATTGGCATAAAAACAGTCAGTATTAACAATGGAACCAAATCAAAGTCCCAGATATCAATCCACACACTTAAGAAGACCTGATTTTTGATAAAGAAGCAAAAAAATATAAAATGGAAAAAAAAGCATATTTAACAAATGGTGCTGCCACAACTGGATATCAACATGAAGAAGAATGAAAATAGATCTATATCTATCACCATGCACAAAACTCAAGTCCAAATGGATCAAAGACCTCAACAGAAAGCAAGCCACACTAAACCTCATAGAAGAGAAAGTGGGAAGTACACTTGAACACACTGGCACAGGAGATCACTTCTTAAATATAACCCTAGTAACTCAACCCTAAAGCAAAGGACACAGTCAACAAGACAAAACGACAGCTTACAGAATTGGAAAAGATCTTCACCAACCCCACATCAGACAAAATATACAAAGAACTAAAAAAAAAACCGGTCATCAAAAAAAACACATAATCCAAAAAAGAAAATGGAGTACAGACCTGAACAGAGAGTTCTCAACAGAAAATCTAAAATGGCTGAAAGAC
>NC_022009.1:105104754-105123057 GCF_000317375.1 Microtus ochrogaster
CCCGCTCCTAATTCAACAAGCCTACAATTCACAATCCCAGAGAACCTAGGCAAAGAGGACCCTAAGAAAGATATACATGAATCTAATCTACTTGGAAAAAGTAGAAAAAGACAAGATCTCCTGTGTATAATTGGGACAATGGGGATCATGGGAGAAGGCAGGAAGGGAGGGAAGCAGAGAAAAATATGTAGCTCAATAAAAACCACAGAAAAAGTAAAAAAGAAAAGGTTATTGTAGAAAATTAGCTGCCAGCCTTAATAGGAGAGGAAGTGCCTAGTCTCACTGCAAACTGATATGCCATGGTCGGTTGATGTCCCTGGAAGGCCTGTCCTTTCTGAAAAGAAATAGAGGAGGAGGGGTGGGGGGAAACTATGGTCTGGACATAAGAGCAGAAAGAGAGAGAGAGAGAGAGAGAGAGAGAGAGAGAGAGAGAGAGGAGGGGAAGAGAGGAGAGGAAAAGAAAAAAGGAAAGAGGAGTGGAGGTATGTGGAGAACAAAAGGAAGGCATGAGTAACTGTAATTCTCCTAATAGGAGTACAAAGTTACCAGCAAAATTCACTACACTAAAAATGACAGAAAAGGTGAAATCCTGTCCCTCCTGGGGTTTATAAGTTATGTTAGGGCTCAGGACATGATATCCCAAAATACAGAAGCTTGACATGCTGAATATTTTAAGCTTAAGGAAATGGAGGAAGTCACAGAAGCCAGAAGTTCACTCTCTGATCTGCCTTTCTCCCCTGAAGCAGTTCATAAAACAAGTCACAAGATCACAGAGAGGAAGCCCTCCTTCGGCTTGGAAGGCAGTGAGAATCGAAGCAAGCAGGCCTTCGTCAGCATCATTAGATCAAACCCTCTCGCCTTCCAGTCACGCCCCCGCACAACGCTCTGTGAAAATCATTCTTCCCAGATCTTTGGGTCTTTATTTCTGAAATCTTCTATGCAACATAAAAGTTTTTATTCAATACATATTTACGACTTTCTTTAGTTGATCTGCCTTTTGTTATAGGGATATCAGCCATGGATGGGTGAAGACATAGAATATATACTATAAACAAAACAAGAATTATCCATTGTTTTCACTACATTTAAGATACCATCTAGTTGTTATGTGTTATATTTTTGATAAACCACGTCCAAATAAAAATTATTATTATTTAGCTCCCTATTCCATGGGCTGACCGTTTTTTAGGATTCATATGGGGCATGTGGCCATCCGCCTGTCAGCGAGGCAGCTGGACTCCTTACGATGGAGGTAGCAGGGCTATTTGTCCCTCATCGTCTACCCGGCTACCCAGAGTTTCTCCCATGGCAGAGTTCCAAGGGGAGGAAAGGAAATGCTCCAGTCTCTCGAGGTCCCGGCTCCGAACCCGATCGTCATTCCTGCCATCATCGATTGATCAAAGCAAGCTGTAATGCCAGGCGAGATTTAAGGGGCAGAGAAACAGAAGACCTCCAGAGCTACATTGAAAACAGATGTGGCTACAAGGAAGAGAATAATTGCCAACAATCTACCACGTCATCAGTTTAAAGACATGCCATTGTTATATGATCTGTCATTCGAAGATGACTGTGAAAGGGAGTAAAGCCGTCTATGGACAAGAGACACCAGTGACTGTCAGATACATCCCAATACTAGAGGTATTTAATGTCGAAAACATATACATCATAAATCAGTGAAATACACTAGTTAGAAAGTCATAACTTCTGTAATGTATATAATAACTTCTTACATATAACATACATAGATATATATAATGGGCAAGGTGAGCAGAAGTGCTGAGAACGGGAACACAGAGGCCGGCACAGCGCCCAGGGCAGGGTTCACTGCAAAGGGTGGAGCCAAGGCTATGAACATTTGATGGAGTTTAGCAGAGAGCTTGGAATAGCCAATAGCTAAATTCATAAGCAAGAATATGCCTGCAGCCAGGCATGGCGGTGGCACTGGCCTTTAATCCCAACACTCAGGAGGCAGAGGCAGGAGGCTCTCTGAGTTCAAGGCTAGCCTGGTCTATAGAGCGAGTTCTAGGACAGCCAGGACTACACAGAGAAACCCTGTTTCAAAATACAAAACAATAACCAAAACCAAAACTGAACCTGCCTATCTGCTCACAAAATGGAAAGCGTGATGAGGGAGGAAGGTGCAGTAAGAGATTATATCCAGGTTGCCCATCGGATAAAACCCAGAGCCAACTGTAAAAGTCCGAAGTACTTTACTTAAAGTCACAGAAATAGCAGTTCTGGAGACCTGGCTTCAAAGAGCTTTGGTTCGACGATCCCAAGGCTGTAGAGAAAGCAGGGTCTGAAAGAGAAATCAAGAAAAAGGGAACTGGTTGCAAATGAGAAAGAGTAGGTCCTGTGTGTCAGGAGCTCTTGACCAAGAGAAGATATTCCTTCTTTTAGGAATATCTAGACTCAGTAGGTATATCCATTAGTCAAGGTGCCAGTAACTCTGTGGTGGGTTCTTTGTGTCTTTGGGCATCACGAATGATCCCTTCAAGCTGCCCACAGTCCTTAGGTAGCAGCTGTAGTGGTCTTGGTGTGGAAGTCCCTTGCCCTTATTGGCCTCCAGATGCCACTGGGAATAGCTTACAGTGTTGTTTTCATTAAAAGTACTTTCCATTCTCACAGAGGTGATGGGGAGGAAGATCGCGAAGACTTCAATGAGACGGAAAGTGTAGGCAGAAGTAACTCCTCGTGTATTCAGTGCTGTGGTGGGATCACTCTGCTGCTGGGGAAACAGCCGGAGATCCTTGCAGCGGTCCATAGATGTGACGGTAGTTTACGTGGGGCAGCGGTCACAGTGAGCTTGTGGTTATAGGTGTGCTTGGGAGGTAGGGTCAGGAGCTCCCTGTGAGCTGTGACAAAGCAGGCAGGGTTACTCCCAAGAAGTCAAGTCCTGGGGTAATGGACTTGAGAATGGAGGACATTCACCGAGTGACCAAAGGCAGAGGGCATGAGATGAAGACTTCAATTTTCTAAACAGAAAGTTTCGTTTTTGTCTATTAAATACTTGAATATGCGTTTTAGAGCACTTCCCTCAGGGCATTCATTCACCACAGATTAGTACTGCTCTTGCCTGTTTCAAAGAAACTTCTTTTTACAGCTGATGGAGATTCCCCCAGAGAACCACAGCTGGTCAACGTGCAGAGAGTAAGGGATGCCCTTTCCCACACAAGACCTGTATAGGACAATCCCCACATCCAAGGCTAAGAAGACATTAAAGGGGAGGGGGAGTGGCAGAAAGTCTGTAAGAGCCACTGTACAAGAAGAGAGATAGAAACAGTGTCTTCTGGTTGACGCAGGCCGGCTACGCCCTGGCCTCTCAGCAATATGGCTGCCTGCACAGGACCACACCGGTCAAAGGCTAGGATGGAAGTGGGGGAGGAGTCAAAAGCCGCACCCGTAAGTGACGAGCTTCAAGTGGTCACTGTGGCTGAGGGAGGGAGGGTTATGCTTTCTCCAGGAGACAGCCTAATGCATGTTGTCCACGCCCCCGGGGTCCGCACTACACCTGTGTGCAAACAAGTAAGACCTACTGCACTCAGAAGGTTGTAGAGAAATAGCAACAATGGTACCAGGAGGAGAACACGGATTTGAGAGGGAGTTTCAGGGACGCTGGAGAAGTTGGGGGAGGGGTGGGTAGTATCAAAATACATTGTATTCAAGTAAAAAAATTCTCAAAAATTTTAAATGAAAATAAAGCCTTTAATAAAAATAACTATGATCTATCTCTTTAATGGATCTACCTTGGTCTTTTTAGTGATCCCAAATTGGCAAATATTTCCTTTGTTTCTAATGTTGCATGACTCTCAATGGCGTCAGTGAAGAGTCTCTGTAACATTTTTGGCCTCTTCCTCCCATTTCTGCCCATGTTCCAATGCCAAGACAACTCTTGGGGAACTCCCGGAGAGGCACAAATCAGAACCAACGGCTTCAGGTGACTCTCAGGTTGGCAAACACACGAGTCGTTACTGTTCTCATCTCTGTACCAAAATGCTTGAATCTACAAACAAGGTGGCGGTGGGGGTGTGTTTTGGCTCACAGTTTCAGAGCCTTCCCCACCACAGTGAGGAAGTTACGGACAGGACTGTGGCAGCAGAACTCTGTGAGGGGTCCGGTAGCACGAACTCTAATTGGTCTTAATAAAAAAAAGCCAGAGTCAGATGTTAGGGAGTGAAAACCCTCCTTAGGACTGGGATTAAGGGTGTGAGCCAGCACCACTTAGCTGTTTCTCCTTTAGACTGATTCAGTCTCCTGTAGCCCACGGTGATTTTGAACTCACAGAGATCCATCTGCCTCTGTCTCCTAAGTGCTGGGATTAAACGTGTGTGCCACCACTGCCTGGCCTCTATAGCTAACACGAGTGGCTAGCTCCACACTCTGATCTTCAGGCAAGCTTCTGCTATGTGCAGACTGAGCTGTCCTGCCCCCAGTGCAGCCTGTATATTTTTGATATGATTGATAACATGTGGCAACACTGATGTTCAGAAAGCATACTTCAGCTCATGTTTTCACCACAGTGAACTTCTATTTTCCTACATCCTTGGCTGAGGTCATGCTCAGTCAGAGACTGAGATTAGGGCAAAGATTTCATGGGCTGAAAATAATTTTACAGTCGAAGCAGCAAAAAGTGGAAGTAACAGCTACTATTCTGTTCTACTGTTACAATATGTGCCCTTTTAAATCTCAAAATTATGCCAAACAGTTGCTAAGAAATAAACCCAGAATCAAAAGGCTAGTCTAGTGTCAACAATAGGATACAGTCTGGGATCCAGCAGTTTGGATACCAAGGACGGAAACACACCTAAATATATTTGAATCCATTGGCAGTCACAGAACATTCTTGGGTTCAGAGGTGAGCAAGAACAAAGATTTAAAACAAAACAAAACAAAAAAAAAAAAAAAAACAAGCAAGCAAAAACCAATCTCACAAAATTCTAACTACAGCCCAATGGGGGGCAAGGGAGGACCAAGAGCCTTGAAGCATCCAAGGTCAAATAACACAGAAGAAGATGGGCAGCTACAAGTGCTCACTTCTGGAGCCACTCCAAGGGGTTCCCTTCAACCAGAAAGAAGAAAGCTTGAAGAGGAAACTTCAAGAGCTTAAAAGTATGCTGGCTTTATTGTCTTCCTCAATTGTACAGAGGGAAGACATGAAATCGTGAGCTCGCAGAGGGGGAGAAATCATGAGGCAGCCACAGCGGTAGAAGCCAGGCCACTGAAAACTGGGAGTGTTTTCTGGGCTTCATTTCCAAGCTGGGAGGACTGGAAGGAGACCCTGTGTGCCGAAGCCAGTACACCTCAAAACAAAGGCTTTCCTGGGAGCTTCCCAAGGGCAAATGGTAACAGCAATCATGAGAACAATACTGAATCGCCGTTGGCTGGCATTTGGAGCCCAGTAAACTCTGGCCGGAGAATAGGCAAGAGCTGCAGCGCGGTCAGTGCAGTCAGTGCGGTCAGTGAGGTAGTCCGCGGCAAAGGCTAAACAATGGGAAATTCTGTGCACCGCTCATTTCCCATGACTGTACCAAAACGCCTGAAGTCACCATTGGAAAAGGATTTATGTTACTCATTTACAGTTTTGCAGGTTCTTCTCTTTTGTTTTGCTTTAGATTTTATTTATTTTTATTGATTTTGTGATTTGACACTTTCATGGATGTGTAAAATGTACTTTGATTACTCTTCCATAACCCCTTCTTATCTCTCCCACCCCCCTATCCTCACTAGACCCTTCTCCAAGGGGTTCATGACTTTTGTTTTGATTTTGAGACTAAAGGCCATCTATGTGACCATTGAATTAGGACTACTTATTGCAGCCTGAAGGCAATAACTTCCCCTCTCGCTGAATCTGTCAGCAGCAAATAGTTCAGCAATGAAGGGCAGGGCATCCCAAGTCCCTGCTCCAGCATGACTGTTAATGGACCCGTTTTGTACAGACCCGGTAAATGCATGGCTTTTGCAGCTTCTGTGATCTCCCCATTGCAATGGCTACGTCATGCCCAGAAGATGCCATCTTGAAACCCTTCTTCCTACCAATTGGCTCTTATATTCTTTCCCCCTCCTCCTCCTGCTGGCCCCTAAGCCTTAGAGGGGATGGTCTGAATGCCTCTGAGAGCTGAGCATTCCTCCGCCAATTTACTCCCAGCATCTTGTGCAGCCACAATTCCCAGTATTGACCATGATTCACTGAAGAGAGGCTTCTCGGATTAAGGGTGAAAGTACCATTTGTGTATGAACAACATAAATATTTAGAAGGTAGTCTGATGCTATGTTAATTTAACTGAACAATAGTATTCAGTGTTCCCCAGGGCCGTGATCTCCCCGGGGCTGTGATTCCCCCTTGCCACGGACTGCACAGAGCGTGAGCCAGGTTCTTCACTGGACACTGGGGAAACACACTGGCTGTATTTGTTTCTATCATTTCTCAAGTATTAAACACTACAGACAAACTCTGTAAGATGCATAGGAAAGACCGGAAAAAACAAACGACTTGTGTATTTCACCTTTTAAAAGTTCACTGCAAGGGTGACGGGAGAGGTGACTCAACAGTTAAGCATTTGTCTTGAAAGCACAAGTACATGAGTTCAATTCCCAGAACCCACACCCAAAACCAGTTGCAGCGATACACACGTGTGATCTCGGCACTAAACGGGATAGGAGGATCTCCAAGACTTGTTGGTCCTCTCCTACTTGCTGAGTAAGCAAAAAGGAGACCCATCTCAAAGGAAAAGTGGATGCTGTCCAAGGAATAACACCTGAGGTTTCCTCTGGTTTCTACACACACACACACACACACACCTTTAAGGCAACAGTCATTTTGCCTTAGAGTCTCATACCTTTTCTCGCTTCTTGTGCTCCCGGATTGGGATGGGGAAACTGATCCTCTCTGACCAGGCCTCCTCTTTCCCTACTCACTTCAAGGTTGTCTGTTTGCCTCCCTAGAGGCCCCATCTTCACGTACAGCCAATCCGAGAGCCATGGCTTCACTATGAACGCGGAGAGCAGAATGTGGTGAAACACACCTGTAATCAAAGCCCTGGGGAGGCTGAGGCAGGAGGATCATACATTCCAGGGCAACCTCGCCTGTGTGTATTGAGGACTCTGTCTCAAGAAAACCTGAAAACCAAACACACAAAACAACACCCAAAAAAACCCTAAAGTAAACCAAACAACGACAAAGACACACGAACTTGCAGATGAACCTGAATACAGCCCTTCAGTTCATGTGGCTGCCATGCAGAGTCCATAGTGTGCACAGAAGTGCTTGTCAAAAACAAACAGGAACCCACAGTTTACACCACAAAAAATTTTTCTTAGTACAACTTGTCCTGTGGGGTCAGTTTACACCGACAGGAATCTGACCAGCTGCACTCGGTTTAGCTTTGGGTTTCAGTGTCTGCCTTTGCAAGTCAGTATGTGTGCTAGGTGGACCCACAACACTTGGTCCCCATGTGGCTGCAGAGTGGATGAGAATCCATGTCTCAACAAGGCCTCCTCCTGCCAAATTTGAAACCAAATGCCCTGCTGCTCAGCCTAGACGTGAAGGTGGCAGCATGCCAGGTCTTTGTATTGCTATTGGTTTTAGTAGGGAGATGTCTGCACAGGTGAGACCCGTGCCTCCAGGTCAGTGGAGCATAGGCCCTTAGCTCAGCACCAAGAAGGCCAGAAGCAATGGGCAAGCCGTCCTCACACAAAACAATTTGTCCGAAGGTTAGCGACAGGAGTACAGGTTGTCAAGTGACAGTCCTGAGCTGGCCTGGGACTGCTGCCTCTCCTTATCACAGTGGTGGGGACGCTGCACCCCTGTGGGCATCTTGGGTTGTTATCACCATGCTCCAGTTAAAGTAAGAGATGGCAAAACGTAACGAGGGCTTCATTCCCTGTGCCTTCATGCAGAGAAGGAAACGTGTGTCCTGCTTCCAAGCCCAGTACCTCACAAGCACAACTGTCCAGAATCCCCATTCAAGCTTCCGTATTCATCTCTGTCCTTTAAATCTCAAAACTCACTCTTTGGCACTCTTTATATCAACAAATATTTCTCCCAATGGAGTGATAATCCTGGCTCCTTTTTCAGAATACTGAGTTGACTGAATAACATTGTTTGCAAAACCCTGAATTTCACGGAAACATCTCTCCTGGAACCACAGCCTGGGTTTTGCTCCCAGGTCTGATGTTTGTTCTGAAAGAGTGCTCCAGATGGTGGCACACTCCTTTAATCCCAGCACTCGGGAGGCAGAGGCAGGTGAATCTCTGTGAGTCTGAGGCCAAACTGGTCTACAAAGCTAGTTCTAGAACTGTTAGGGCTGTTACCCAGAGAAACCCTGTCCTTAGGAAAGAAAACAAACAAGCAAACAAAAGAGTACTTCTCATGCCTTACTGAGACCTGCTTCTTTTTCCACAATCTCCCTTTTTTTCAGTAGGCCTCCAAGTCACCTCTGCCAGAGACACTGGCTCAGAAATGTTTCCTTTAACCCTAGTCACAACAATTAAATCACAGAAACAATCTGGGTGTCTCTCAGCAGAGGAATGGATAAGGAAAGTATGGTGTGTGTGTGTGTGTGTGTGTGTGTGTGTGTCTGTGTCTGTGTGTGTACACAATTACAGTTAGCTGTCTTAGTTACTTTTCAATTGCAATGATGAACCACCATGACAGAAGTCACTTATAGAAGAAAGCATTTATTGGTTTACAGTTTCAGAGGGTAAGTCTGTGACGATCATGGCAGAGAGCATGGCATCCGGTGGGCGTAGCTGAGAGCTACATTCTGCTCCACAAACACAAGCAGAGAGTGCTAACTGGGAATGCCATGGGCACAGCCTCAGCTCCCGCCCGCAGTGATGCACCTCCCCAACAAGGCTACACCTCCTAATTCTCCCCACACAGACCATCAGCTAGGACCCCAGCATTCAAATATGTGAGTCTCCAGAAGCCTTCCTCATTCAAACCACAACAGCAATGGAGTTTCTTTCAGCCATAAAGAATAAAGTTACATCATTGGCAGGAAAATGGATATAACGGAAAGTCACCGTATTAAGAAAATTAAATCAGTCTCAGAAGGCCAGATACATGTTTTCTTTCATATACGTGGGGCTTAGATTTCATTTACGTACACAAGATTACATATGTGCCTGTGACATCAGAGTAGATGCAGAACAGCTGGGGGCAAAGCCGCGGTGGGAGTGACGAGGAAGTGAAGGTGTGTAGGGTGTGCGCAAGTACCTCATATACACACGGAGACGTAGAAAATGGCCTTACATGGTATAGCATAATAAGAGAGAAAAGCTTAGGATGGGGGAACCAGCCCATGTCTTACCACATGGCAAGAACATACAGATGAACCACCTGCTTAAATCTTGAAAATACACTGTGACAGAAAGCCACGGACTCGACCACGGGGAACACTAACCAGGAAACATTCCCACAAAGGACTTCTATGATGCTTCACTAACAGGAATGCCTGGACCATGAGAACAGGAACTAGAGCTGAATACGGCTTCCTCGAGTATGAATCTTGAAACCGCACAGAACTGGCAGAGTCTGAGTTCTGGCACCACCATGCAAGAACTTGGGCCTTTTACTGAAACTCGCAGCAAGTCAGGGTGTTTGCCACCATGCCTGACAACCTGAGTTCAAGCCTTTAAATGCACGTGGTGGAAGGAGAGAACTGACCCATGCAAACTGTGCTCAGACTGTCACCTACTGTGCCAGGCTTCCCTCCCCACAAGTAACTCAATAAACGTAAAATGGGCACACGAGATTTTAAGAGCCAAAAATTGGACAGTTAGTGTTGAAGCTTAGCTCTGACATTGACATTCTAGAATTTATCGTCAAAGGTAAGGCTAGCAAAGATAAATTCTGGCGATGTTCTAATGTACACATGCCACTTACAAATATAAATGGTTTTGCTCCTTCTTTCTACTCTGTTGGCTTCTTATTTAAATGTTGTTTGCTGATTTCCCAGACTTAAAATCCCAGCACTTTCTGTGTGTTTACTGCTCCAGGCATTGAACTGATGCTGCCTGGGCTTTGTCTCCTTAGCCCTTCCCTACTTCCCACAGCCTTGTAAGTAAGCGGAAATGCTGGCCACATCTTGTGGTTGTTGGTTTGGCTTTAGAGTAAATGACACACGGACACTTGCCGCTACAAGGTGGCTACACTTGGACTTGAACCTTTGTCTGCCTGGTTTCACAGCCCAGAGTTGTGTTTGTCTGACTGTAGCAGAGAAGGATCTTAGTTGAGCAGGGTCCCTCTGCCCCTTCAAATGTGGGCTGGGTACATGGTCCCATTCACCTTTCTGGATTTGGAGACCCAAATCATTTGACAGTAAAAGTTCATACATGTATTTGTATATAGCAATCCAAATAGTGGTTGGCTTGCCATGAAAATAGATGGAACGTCAAGTCTGGTGACAGAATGCCTCAGTGCATGCAGCACCTCCTCCCTGTATGGCCATAGATGGGATTTGGACCAAAACAGATAAGAGAGACGATGGACACCAGCATCAAGTGGAGGGTGCAGAGGACAGGACTGACTCCCCTGCCATGTCCAACATAGAGAGAGGGGAGATCCAAGACACAGATCACTTTCCTCTTCCGTGGTGTCTAACTCAGAAAATATTAGTGTTTTCGGGTGTTTGCCTTGAGAACTGAGAAGAATATAATTGACATTCTCGTAGCCAAATCAAAAGAGTCAGAACATTTTCTTACCAGCAACAAAAACCAATAATAATCAGAACATTTCCTTAGCAGTAAAGGAAACCAGTAAGCACGGAGCACCCACTTTCTGTATCCGTGCTGATGTCTATCAAGCCCTCAGTGCCCTCAGCAGCCCCACTGGGACCCAGCAGATACCTTCCAAGCGAAGCACTTGGAAGGGCTCGCTGTTGTCAGTCACACAGTTACCTAGTAAAGGCTGACTGGTCCTGTAGGGCTGTGGATGACTTCTGGGACCCTGAGGAGGCGTGGCACCACAGCTCCAGAGCAGCCAGCATCTCCTTTCAATCTCCACGCCATGACCTTCCCGCCCACTGGGTAACTGCAAAAGAATCCATTTCCAGCTCTTCAGTGTCTAGGAGTCCTCTCCTAAACACTGATGGGCTTAAGAGACCTCTTTTTCTCTCCCTTGCCACCTCACCCACTTTTAAGGTACAATTGACAAAAACGAAACAAAACAAAAAAAGAGACAACAAAATCCTCCTCAACTCTTAGCAGTTTATATCCCAGCCACCAAAACAGCCAGGCATGGGGTGTACACTTGCAATCCCAATACCCAGGGGATGAGGCAGAAGGATTAACATGAGTTCAAAAGCGAAATCACCTTCCCTTTTGTTCACAAAGGCCTGTGTCTCTAAGAATTTAGTTTATATACTGGGCTTGGAGCTAGCTCAGTGCTAGAATGCTTGTCTTGTACATTCTGGCCCTGAGATGGAACCCCACATGGCAAAAAAAAAAAAAAGAAAGAAAGAAAAAGAAAGGAAAGAATGAAGGAACGAAGGAACAAAGGAACGAAGGAAAAAAGAAAAATTTAAAATCTTAGGCTTTTGCCTTTTGGAGACTGTTCTTTATTATAAGACTTCAATAAAGAATAAAATGTAGCGGGTATAGTATGATACACCTGTAACCTCAGAACTGAGGAGGCTAAGGCAGGGGGCTCTTGTGTTCAAGGGTAGCCTGGGTTACATAGCAAGTTCTAGAATGGCTTAGGTCATATGGCGAAACCTTGTCTTAAAATAGAAAATAAATGAAATATTCTAAGTCTATCATTTTCTTCAGTGCTCATATTTTCAGTTCCCAACCCTTCACATTCAAATACACACATGCACATACATGTGTCTGTCACAAAAACGTATAATAACTCAATCACAAAAATTAGCACAAAACAGAATATTTGAACATGAAAGAGGTGTTGAGCAGGCACCTCTCAAGAACAAGGAAAATGACATTAAAGTGGATTTGCCCTTATATTCTTAAAACAGGTGATGATGGGTGGCAAATTATTTAATTGGATTCATTTAGAAACACAATTGGAGGATTTTACCATATGCCAGAATTAGGTGCTTGGGTTTTGGTTTTTAAAATGCAGTTACAAACATAACTTTGCAGGTTGTATGAGTTACTTTGCTGCTGTCGTAAAATATCACAGCCAAAGGCAGCTTAGTAGTTCCTCCTTTGGCTCACAGTTCCAGAGTGGCAGAGAAGGCACGAGAGTAGAATACATCTCAGCCACACACAGAAAGCTGAGAGACTGGAAGAGGAAGCCGGGTGAGATTATAAACTCTCAAAGCCCACCCCCAATGGCATAATTCCTCCAGCAAGGCTCCACTTCCTAAGGTGCCATAACCTCCCCCAAACAGCGCCCCCTACTGGATACCAAGTGTTCCCCTAACTGAGCCTATGGGGGACATGGATCATTTGATCCACTACAGAGGCCAACTGAACACTACTGGTACAAAATTTTTCCAAATTGCTTTAGAGAGCATCTAAGCAAAACTGTCATTTTCATCTATTCTTACTCTTTGAAAGCTGGCCCTCTGTAAAAAAATACCCACATTCCACTTGTCGTGCCAAGTGTCGGACTGTTGACCTCAGCCCTCCATTTGATTAGCAGTGCAAGGCGAGAATGGTAAACTTATATTTCAAGAGGACCACCTCAAAAATTCCACACAAAGAGCAAAAAGAGCACCCAGGTGGAGGGACCCTGGTCATGACTATCCTGCTTTCTTCCTAGGTGGTAGGTAGCTTTTAACGCTAATCCCTTCAGGGCGGAGAACGCAAGCATCATGGTGTGGGTACCTCCCTAGCTTCATCAGGGGCCAGGCTCACTAACCAGAACAACCTGTAAGTGATAATGCCCCGCAGGTGTACCGCCGCCATAGATTCCCTGGACCGCTTGCAGAGATCACCGAAGGACCCCAATACCTTCTGAAAGCAGAGTGTTCCCGGCATTCTACCCTAGCAGGCCTGTTTTCTTTTGTTCTCTGCAAGCACAGGGCCCTGACCCCTGGAATATTGAATTTCATTTCTTCTCCTCTCCTTCCACCAGCTACTGGAAATCGGTTGCTACCCTCATCTCCTGGTTCCACCCCCCACCCCACTCCCCGTTCATCTCCTGGTCATGGTGAATTTGCCTCTGCAAAAGCCTCGTATCAACTTTAATTATTTTTTTTAATATAAGATAATATTGATCTTGGCACCAGGGCTTGTCAGAAATGCTCCCCTTTGCTCTCCCCAAATGAACTTGCTGCTCCTAATCACACACTTCTCTTGTGCAGTTTTCTCAGCCCACGCTAGTGCAACGTGAGAATTTCTTCCTTGCCCCTGCTGGCTGATATCTAGCCATTATTCAGATGGACCGCAAGCCTTGCCAGGGCCTCTCACTACCTTCTTGTTTTGTTTTGCTTTGATTTTTCAAGCCCTCACTATCTTCTGATGGACCCTTGAAACATCTGTTTTGTTCAAGACATAGAGTTTTGCCCTCCACTCCCCAATATTGCTGGAATGGGGTACCCAGATATCTAGTCGGCTTAAGTTCTCCTTGGCCCCTGGCTTGGGCACTCAGTTAGGTGTTGTTTCTATTGGGGCCCTCTCTCCTTCCCGCCTCCCTCAGAGGAAGGGCTTGTGGGGTCTCCCAGGAGGAGGCTGTTCAGCACATCAATAGCAGCACAGATCTGGACTTGAATCGTGGCAGTGCCAGATACCAGAAGAACGATTTAAGAGCCATCCTCCTGGATATTAACCTTCATCAGGCGACGAAAGGAGACAGAGTCCCACATTGGAGCACCGGACTACAACCCCGAGGTCCAAATCAGGAGCAGAAGGAGAGAGAGCACGAGCAAGGAACTCAGGACCGCGAGGAGTGCACCCACACACTGAGACAATGGGGATGTTCCTTCGGGAACTCACAAGGCCAGCTGGACTGGGTCTGAAAAAGCCTGGGATAAAACCGGACTCGCTGAACATAGCGAACAATGAGTGCTGCTGAGAAGTCAAGAACAATGGCACTGAGTTTTGATCCTACTGCACGTACTGGCTTTGTGGGAGCCTAGGCTGTTTAGATGTTCACCTTACTAGACCTGGAAGGAGGTGCAAGGTCCTTGGACTCCCCACAGGGCAGGGAACCTGGTCTGCTCTTCGGGCTGATGAGAGAGGGGGAGTTGACTGGGGGAGGGGGAGGGGAGGCGGTGGCAGGGAAGAGACAGAAATCTTTAATAAATAAATATATATAAAAAAAGAGCCAATGTATTTCTTCTTCTGCCTTCAGCGTCTCTATTTGGTAAACAAGAGCATCCACTTGGTGTGCTTGCCCTGAGAATTAGTGAAGATCACCCTTAGGAAGTACTTTCTATAGTGTCTCACGGTGGCAAATGCTCAATAACCAGGCAGCCGTCAGCCTAAGAGGACACAGCCAAGAGAGCCGTCAAGACGTACAGGATTCTACTTCACTTAGTGCACTGCCTTCACGCAGCTCTCATCTTGGCAGGCTTCTCTGAGCTCATATCTTACAAGCATTATTTTTCGTCATATTAAAATGCCCTCTGGAAACCCATCAGGAGTAAGCAGGTCTGCACACTGAAAACTTAAAGCAGTATTCGCTTTCCTCTGACTAGGCTAAACAAAATCATTTGTTTTAGCCCTGAAATCTGAGTCTCTGTTTCAAAGGCTACGTTTTGTCAACTGCCCCTGAGATTTCTTTTCATCAGCTCATTCCCAGAGTCCCCAGCCTTTAGAAAGCCTGGGAGGCTCTGGGCATCGTGCGCGTACTCAATTTTCAAAAAGCATTTGAGAAGGCTCAGCGTTGGTGTGGATGATTCTCAGCTTTCAGCTTTGGTTCCTTTCGGCCTGAGGACTGTTTGGATCCGGGCCTAAGAACATAGTCACACAATGTCAGAGTATTAGTCTGAAATAGGCGATGCCCCTCTTCCTGCGTCTTGACCTCACTTACAAAAAAACACAGGAAAATAAATCTAATCTCCTCACACAGTTCCCTTGTGCTTCCCTGCAGCAGGAATGTTTTATGACTTCAAATTACATGCTAGATGCGTTCCTATGGGAATCACATTGAAGATTTCTTTTCCAAAGTTGGCCTAATCACGAGGAAAGGGGTGTGGTCATACTTTCTGTCTCATTTAAAAGGTTGCTTCTATCTTTGCACAAGAACTGCCTCCAGGTTTAGGGTGAGGACATTTCTCCTTCGCTTTGACGTGTTTGGGGTGACAAGCTCACGTAAGGTGGTCGGGTTGGGTGGGGGAGGAATCGCTGTCTCAAACCCTTCGCTTCTTATCATAGACTAGAGACGCAGGTTGGCTTTCAAGGGAGACAATGTAGTCACTCTGAAAAGCCTAACCATAAGAACGGGCCATCGGGTCGGGAGTACGCTCAACGCTGTAGCACTTGCTATGTTCAATATCGAGGAGGAGATGGGTTTGGTTCCCAGCAGCCCCTAGCCCCAGCCGCCCTTAAGAATTATTAAAGTTTCATGTTTCCACTGGTGAACTGAAAACAAGAAAAGCACTCTGCAACTCATGCAAAACAAGAAGACACCCCAGAGACGGATTCCCAAGCCATAACCTCGAACATTCCCTTCGCTTCCCTCTGTCAAAACAACTTCCTCCTGTTGCCCTTTGTGTCTGTGGGGGGGTGTGTGCGCGCTCGGGTGTCAGCTGTCTGTACTGGGGAAAATATTTCCACTCTGAGGACAGCATTTGCCATTGCCTTGAGTTGACAGCCCCCGCCTTTTGCAACAAACACATTTTAAATCCTGCCTTTATTAACGTAGACTATTCTGCTCTGTGCGTGTTTCTGGGCTTATGTGAGTGTGTGGGTGAGCATGCGCGTGTGATATATGTGGGTTTCTTTCTAAAGCATCCCCTCTCTTCCTTTTCTGAGGAAGGTTCTCTTAGCAAATCTGAAGCTCACAGATTTAGCTGGCTGGCCAGTGAGCCCAGGGGATCCTTCTGCCTCTGCTGAGACTGGAGCATCACACCTTCATTCCTTGGTTTTTGTGTGCCCCTGAGGATAAGAACTCAGATCCCAGGCTTCTGTGATAAGCACTTTAGTGGCCCAGCCTTCTTCACAGCCCCTTCGTTTGCTTTGTCTGTAGCATCCATTGTTGGAGGGCTGGGGAGCTGGGAAGCCCCTCATAATATGCTATAGTGTCAGGTTTTCTGCAGAGAAATTAAAAGTGATTTTCTCCCTTAACTTTGCAGAGTTCCTTCACCTCTACCCCAGTCTTATTGAGGACTGAACAGGTACAGAGATGGGAAATCCCGTAGTTCCTTCAAAGTTTTCAAGGCAATAGTCTTTCTTTCCTTTGCTCAAGGTGAGGGACTCTAAGCATACTGAATAAGATTAAAAACACAAATCCATTTTCCAAATGACAAAACAAATGACATTTTAACAGCCTTCTCTTCCTCCAGAACAGAAAATTGAGGAGTGACTTCATTTACGTTCACACATATTACTTTTTTTTTTTTGTCCTTTGAATTCAAAAGACATAATTGCTTTCTGGCTATGCAAACGTGGCTCATTTTGACCTATCCAAAAATAATAAATCAGGCCTTGAAAAGCTTTTGGAAACCTTGAAGAGAGCTGCGTTTGTTCGATTCTCATGACTAAGTCTCCTCAGCTATAACAAAGTGAGAACATTATGCAATTATTTAGAGGAAACTCAGGGCCTTTGGGACAGTCAATCATACTGCTCAGGCAAAACTGGACTTGGGGACCTGACATTTGCAGATAATTGTGCAACCCTCAGCTGGGCGAGCCAGTTCTAAGAGAGCCCCACCTTCCAGTCCCTCTTCCCGGTTGTGCTTCATTTTGTTCCTTCTGATTAATAAGAAGAATAAATCAACCTGACTTTGGCTTGGCGCTTATGAGATACACTCGGAAAAATGTGCATGAATGCTGACTCAAAAACCTGAAGGTATCCTCTGCAGGCTCCTTCCTCATTCAAGAAACAAAGCAAAAACAGGCAATTGGGCAAACATGAGCTCAGACGCGAGCTCGGACCCAGATGTTATTGCATATAAATATTTATAAGGCCCATAAGGATCCTGGCAAAGCTCAATTTTGCTTCAGTTCGGCAAATGTTTCAAATTCAACCCCTTTGTCCTACAAAGCCTTGGGAAGACGGGATCTAGTAGAAGATACGTTATTTGGGGGAAAGGATGGGAGCCCTTCTTTTGTTTTATGAACTGCTTTTCATAGATGCGGTATTGTTGTTTTCAAGATTCAAGTCTCAAGGACTTTTCCCAAGAAACCAGGAGAAAGTGTAAAGGGTGAAGCTAAACTACAGTGACACATGCAGTCAGAGGATGTGCACCCCTAAGATATCACACACACACACACACACACACACACACACACACACACACACACACGGTCAGAGGATGTGCACCCCTGAGGCAGAGGAGGGAAGAATGGAAGCCAGCCTCCCTTTGTTTCTTCTTCTCCATTTCAGTTGTGTGACAGCTCCAAGGTCACAAAACCTCAGTTTTGCTGCCCATTAAGTGGGTGTGTAATTAGTGTGTTTGTTTATTCAATTGGTTTGTTTGTTTATTCATGAGTGCTGGTGATTGAATCCAGGCTACCACAGCTGTAGCATTATTCAGACTTTTAAAAATCTCAGTTGAGCTCACCAGCACACACTCCTGAGAAAATGAAAATTGCAATCACATTTCAAATATCGGGGCCATTATCGATTCATTTGTGTACAGCCTAAGGGTGCACACGTACCTCAGCATGTGTGTGGCGGTTGGAGGACAATTTGTGGGCATCCGCTCTCTCCTTCAACCATGTGGGTCCCAGAGACAAAACTCAGGTCATCGGACTTGACAGGAAATGCCTTATCTACAGAACCGTCTCCCTGTCCGGTTCCCCAATATTTAAACAACTGCTTGGTAACTTGTAAAGAAACATTAACAACAAAATCTGTTGTATGTACTAGAATTAAGTATTGAAACTTTTTTGTTGTTGTTTTTTTCGAGACAGGGTTTCTCTGTAGCTTTGGAGCCTGTTCTAGAACTCCCTTTGTAGACCAGGCAGGCCACGAACTCACAGAGATCCGCCTGCCTCTTCCTCCCGAGTGCTGGGATTAAAGGCGTGCACCACCACCGCCCAGCATGTATTGAAACTTTTTAAAGCTATGTGATGATTTAGGTTCTAGATGATTCATTGGCTCTTCAGATCTGTAAAAACTGATGAACCCATTATTCACCATTGTCATCATCATTAACGTCATAAATGTCATCATCACCATCATTACTGTCATCATCACCATCATCACCATCATTATTGTCATCATCACCA
>NC_022009.1:105123216-105127305 GCF_000317375.1 Microtus ochrogaster
TCATTATCATCACCATCATCATGATCATCATCATCGTCATCACCATATTTTTATTGTGGTGGAGGAATTGAACCTTGAACCCCAAGCTGAGTACATGTTCCCCTATTAAGCTGCACCCCTCCCCCCGTAAAAATCACTTTTTCTCTCTTTGAAGTTCAACCTCTTGGCCTCTCTTCTTATCTGCTATCTAGTTCTTAGTTCCCTCCCCAACACCCACCCTTCCACATCACCCCCTTCAGAGTTCATCTTAACTGTTGGTAGGGACTTAAGGATACAGAGGGACAGCAGTTAGACCACTTTGGAGGAGGGGTGATGTAAGGGACCATGGTAAGACTTAACAGACAGCAAAGACCCAATACATAAGACTGCCATTTTGAAATTATTTTAAACCATGTGTTTTATGATATAAGAAATGGAATGCCTGCAAGCCTTGCCCACCTATGAGCCATGCACCTTGCAATTTAAGATGGCTTATGTCATATTTGATTTGATTCATTTGTATATGGGAGTAAGAAGAGGCTTGGCTTTCTCTAACGGTTAAGTCCAAATCTGTGGAATAATTCCTGCCTGCCCAGGAGAGTCCTGATAATCTTCATTACCAAGTGGCTGTGGACAGGGTGTGGGAAGACAAGGTCTTCCTGCTGCTGAGAGCTCAAGAATGATTGGTCCATGGTCTTCCACAGCTCCTGGTCTGCTGGTTTCTCAGCAAGCTCTCCAGCAGGTCTGTGCCAGTTCCATTGTCACCACTCAGCCCTCTGGCCCTTAAAGCACAGGTCTTTCAGGAATGGGAGGGCAGACTTCATCTGCAAGAACATCTGACAAACTCCCCAAGGTCCTTACCTGGTTTCCATGCTTAACTTCTGGGTAAAGATTTTATCAAGGCCCCTGGCGGCTGGACTTCACGATGTAATCACAAAATCAATCCACATAGACTAACTGGACATAGACTCGGGAAGAAATCATCCCACAAGGTCAGACACTTAATTAAGGTGTTCTCCCCCACCCTTCCTGGCCCCCATCGATTCTTTGCTTTGCCTAACAGATGTTACTGCTCAAGTGGACAAGCCTTGCCCCACCTGGGACTGTCTTCAGAGCTTTGCAGTTTAGTAGGAAAACCACCAGGGGGCATTTGTGTACTATCCTAATCCCTAGGGACTGGCCCAATTCCCAAGGAGACAGCTAACCCACCCCGTATAATCTACTTGGCTGTGTTCTGTTTGCTAAGCTTCAAGATTCCTCCTTTAGCTCCGAGCATCCCTTGAGATAATCAGAGACTCCTCTCTCTCCAACATGGGCACCTTAGTGAGCAGTAGCATAGGCACCATCACTTCTAGACAAGGCCTAAGAGATCTTTCTGCAGGAAAGAGATGTTGTACTGACAACTTTCAGGGCCAGAATCTCTAAATTTGTAAACATGTAACCACCTTATTAAAGGTGCCAACCTGCCACCCCTCAGTGACATGGAGTGTGATTTGCATAGCCACTGCCCAACCTTGATGAGCCAGGCTCATCTTTGATGATTGTGGGCCATGGCCTCTCAAGTCACTGAGCCCTGCTGGGTGTCTCTCATGTACCGGGTCTTGAACTGGAGGAAAGAACTGACTAAGCAGGACATTACAGGGCAGGAAGTTTGTACAAAGCTAAGGAGGCTTCCAAACTAAGACCAGTTATCAGGCTCTGCCTTGAAAGGTAGTTCATCTGGTTGGTGGCATCTGAGAGGACCAAGGTCTGAGTGTTGGAGATCCTGTATACCAAGGGGCAATTCCATCCCACCCCCAAGAACAAATAGAGCTTTCAGAGTTCAGTTTGAGTGTCTACCATGCACCAGTGCATCCGAAATCGTGCAGGTTGTGGCAGCATTCACCTGGTACATTGGGCACGAAAGCCTTGAGTCCAACAGCAGAGGGAGATCTGTCTAGTGTTGGCCCATGGCAGATGAGACACTTCATGCGCTTGTTTGAATTGGGTTTTCACAAACTGCCAAGGTTTGATGACCAGGCAGACAGCTTGAAGGCCCAGCCTGGGGTGTTTACAAGTTGTCTTTGCTCCCCAGAAAGGAATGCCAACCAAGCATGACTCAAAGAAGGGTCTTCTGAATAAGGGGACACTTGGTCCTCTCCAGAACTTTGTTGTCTGTGGAGTTTGTCTCAGCTAGGGCTGATATTTCTGACAAGGCCCTTGATGCCATACATCGAGTGAATGTCACCCACAAACCAGAAATGAAAGAAATAAGAAATTTTTAAGATTGTTTTTATTATACAAGTGTGTGTCTGAGTATGGTTCCACACTCTGTGTGCCTCTGTGGCACATGCACACAGAGTTTTAACACATAGGGTGTCAGACCCCCTGGAATCAGAGTTAGAGGCCATTGTGATGCCCAGCACGAGTCCTGGAAATTAAGCTCAGAAACTCTGCAGGAGCAGTGTTTCTCTAAGTCCCTGAATCATATCTTCAACCTTGATTTTTTTCCCCCTAAACTACACTAATCACCTGACTGCCAGAAACACATTTTACCTGATTATCAGAAATTTCCTTTTCTCCCCCCCCCCTTTCTGATTTTTCCCAGGATGGAGCTGAGTGTTGTAGCAGGGATGTTGAAGGGATGCCAGCCCAGAGGCCTCCGCATATGAAGACCACAAGGCCCCTCATGGTGAGACTTCCAGAAGAGGAAATGAGTTCTTGGGCTCAGCAGCTCTCACGAACCCTCTCTGGGGTCTTCCCTTTGAGAGACCTCCTTTCAGGCAGACTTCCTGAGTCTTCTCACCCCCTGAGGAGTATTTTATCCACTCAGATGCAGAAGGGTTGGCTGTCCTACTGGACAATGCCTGGAGTCATCTGAGCGGAGGAGTGTCTTGATTAGATATTGGCTTAGAAGGGTGCAGCCTACTGTGGGCGGCACCATTCCCTGAGCAGGTAGTCCTGAGCTGTGCGAGAAAGCTAGCCAGCAAAGTATAAACTGGTCCATGAACCAGCAAGGAAAGTCCCCTGTTGTTTCTTCTGCTTGTGCTTCCTTCGTTGGAGTGAGTTCCTTAGTCAGAGGTAATTCGAGATGGAAAAGCAAGCAAACCTGCCCTGCCTGCTCCAGCTCCCCTGATGACTTCAGGCCATGATGAACTATGATCTAGAAGCTTAGAGAAGCCCTCTCTTCCTCTCAATTGCTTTTGCTCATGGTACTTGTTAATGCAAGAGATGAAAGTAGAACAGGTGTTGCAGAAGATTTGCTCGCTGTCCCCTGAAACTGTCAAACAACTGAACCTTGATTCAGAGGACAGAGTCTGCGCCCAGCTCTCGGAAATAAGCCATAGAGGTTTTTTGGTGGATTTAGATAGGGAGAGGGGGACACTGGGAGAAAGGACATGGGGCTTGGGAAATTCACAGGCTTTTATGAATCTTGGAAAAGCAGAGGTAAGTCTGCTGGATTTTCTTAGTCCCTTTTTGGATCTACCAGGTTCACATCTACTGACTCCAAGTTTTTATTATCAATAGAATAATGAGATAATCATTACAAATGGGGAAACCCTTTGCTAGTCTCCCAATGTTCCCTGCAGAGTAGTCTGCTTGGTAGGAAACATTCAACTGATGCACAGACTCCTTCCTGGATAAAGGGAGGCTGCTGAAATTCAGGAGAAACCTAACAAGACACAAGAGGCCCCACAGGTTATATAAGCAGCCAACAATGGCAGGTGGGGCGGACTCTTCGGTGAGATTGGCAGCCAAAAGGCCCTGCAGGCAGCTACAGTGCTGCAGCCCTGTGAACTCTCAGCAATGTTGGCTATTGACACATCAGAGACTTGTTTATGCTCCTGTAACTAACCCCTCCCCTGTGGTCCTGTGACTAACCCCAATAAACTTGTTGGTTCTCCAAACTGGATTTGATGAAATCATTCTGTGATCCATCACCCGGGCCCCCCCTGGGTTGACAAATGCTTTCTCACGGAAAAGGAAAGAAGGATGAAGAAACAGCAGTGTAAGCAGAGACTGCATGTTAATTTCCCAGCCACTCAGACCTGAATAATCACACAGAAACTATATTAATTACAACACTGTTTGGCCAATAGCTTAGGCATATTCCTAGCTAGCTCTTACATC
>NC_022009.1:105127740-105159032 GCF_000317375.1 Microtus ochrogaster
ACACAGACAAAATACATTTCAGCTCTGAAGTTCATGCACTGAAACTCACGGTCACAAAGAAATCTAACATCTCGGGGTATAGGCTTCAAAGAAAAATGATAACATGATGCCTTTAAAAGAAACAATAAAGACCTGCATGACAGCCTCCCCTTCAAAGACCTGGTGCCTGGCATGCCCCTGCCCCAGCTTCGAGCCTGTGTGTTGAGGGTTGGTCCTCCCTGCCAGAGTATTCAACAGTGCAGACCCCGAGCTAATACACTGAATTCACAGCCTATGGGACACTGGGAGGTGACAGAAAGTTTTAGAAGGGCCTAGGTAGAAGAAGCATGTTGCTTAGGAGTCCTCGAAGAATGTATTTTGTTTCCACTCCTATCCTCTCTTTCTCTGTCTGACAAAGTTGCCAAGCCTGTTCGGTAACCAGCTTCTCTTCCATGTTCTCCTATGGTCATGTTCTACCTGGACTCTGTTCAAACAATGGAACCAGCCGATCATAGACAAAGACCATGAGCCAGTACTTCAACTTTCCCTTCTTTTAAGTTGCTTTATCGGTCATTTTGTCACAGCAATGGAAAAGTGACAAATATAGACTCCAAAGAGCACACTTTGGGTTCCATAGCTTGGAATCAGTAGAATCTCACGTTGAGAAAGTAGCCTGCATGTGTGTACAAGCGCATGCATCCTTGTGCATGCGAGCAAGCACACGAGCAGTAACCCGGAGCTGCTTCCCAGGGCCATGCATCCTTTCCCCAAGTTCATGCAGAAGCACTGTCCCCAAGATCAGCAGCTCCAGAGCATCCTCTGAAGAAAGTGGGGAAGAGTAATCATGATTCAGACAAGACTCAGGCAAGGCTCTCCATATAGAGTAAGGTTCAGAAAAGGAAAGCTGTGTGGCAGATTGTGAGGGCTTATCCACACAGTGTGTTTACATTTTTCAGCAGAGCTCTGAGAGCCCCCCCCCCCCACCAAGGGCTCAGGAATGTTCCTGCTGACCTTCAAGCTGAGATGAAGGCCTAGATGGGTCAACCAATCTCTGAGCTCTTAGAGAAATGCCTGCCCACTCAATAGTTAGGTAGAAAAGTTTGACAATTGGGAATGCATAATAACCCCAAAGCTGCAAAAGAGGGGTCACAGCCCTACCGCCAACTGACTTTAGTCTATGTAATTTCATTAGTGCTCAAAATCACAAAGGTACAAGGCATCAGTATTATTTATTTGTTTGTTTATGCATTCATTTTTTTTTGAAAGTTAAAGGATTAGCCTGGCAGTGGTGGTGCACTCCTTCAATCCCAGCATGGAAGAGGGGATGCAGGGGAGTGGGACTCAAAAGCAGGCAGGCAGATCTCTGAGTTTGAGACCAGCCTGGTCTACAGAGAAGTTCACGACAGCCAAGCCTACAAAGAGAACCCTGTCCTTAAAAACCAAGAGGAAGAAGATGAAGAAGAAGAAAGTTGAAGGATTAAGGAGTTTTCTGATGGTCAACTAATTTCGTAGTATCAGAGTTTTCTATGTCTAATCCTCTCCAGGATCCTGCAAGAGTGTTTTATTATCTTCATATTTAAATGTGGAAAAATCAAGAGACCGAGCTCAGACCTGAGGCCACAACTCATTCGGGAAATGTTAGGCTTCACCTGGTGCCGAGCACTGGGTGACTCAGAGGCCAAGCGGAGCAAGCTTGATTCACAGAAAGAAACTCCTAAAGATCTTAGCCAAAACAATTCTGTATTTTAAAGGGGGGAGCGGAAACACGGTTCAGTGAATCGTTGGGTTTTCTGCGCTAACAGATTGAATTCTATGTAAAACAGGGGAGTGGTTAGTAGTAGCTTGGAAAGATTATAGATGTACATGGGCTTGTTTTATTAATTAAGTAGGCCTGGACGCTATGTTAGTGACAGGAAATACATGCCCTGGAGGAGACATTCAAAAGCAACCTTTGGATTTATGTGCAATATAGACAGAAAAATCTAGAAGGTGAGAGGTGGGGTCCATCTCTGTGACAGGGCCTAGAATCCAGTTAATATAAGTGACTTCTATAACCAGTACTGTGCCCAGCCACACACCAGCTGGGCGATGTGGAATAGCTGTGGGAAGTCATTATAATGTAAAAAATTCTGGACCTGCTAGCTTTGCAACAACCTGCCCCGGCATTGCGTTCTCGCTCCCCGCCCCCCTCAGTTCTGGGGGCCAGGCCGGCTTGCCAGCACACTGTTTGCACCAAGTCCCTGCCTGCCCCAGCTGCTCAGTCGCCTCTCCCTGCCGAGCATGCTGATGCTGCTGGGGCCTGAAGTCCCCCTCCAGCTGGAAGCTGCCCTGGCTGACCCTCAGCTGCCCTGTCCGTGTCTGTTCTAGAGACTAGCCTCAGGGGCAATCCTGTCTTTAACAGCCCCGCCTCTTCTCTTCCAGAGGTCACAGGAGACTGAGCCCTGAGTGCACCGCGTCTTAGAGAGATTTTAATGAAACAGCTTTTCTATTTATTTGTGTTGCTGCCTCTGTTGCCTGGGGCCAAGGCACCGGTACCCAGGAGGGGGAGGCTGAGGGTTGGGGGAGGGGACTCTTGCAGACCACATGCTCTCTTGCCAATCACCTAGCCCCTACACTGACCCTGACCTGCACAAATCCGGTATCCTTTCCCAGTTGTCTTCGACCTACGGTAATCCTGCGGGGGTCAGGGACCGGGGCGGTGGGGAGGGGTGCTGGGCTTGTGGATAATAAACAGTTTGTCCCCTGTAAGACACACTAAGAGGAGACAGGTTTTCCAAGAGGCTGGGGATATCACTAGAAGAGAAACAAACGGTAAGCAACCTTAGGAGATCTGATTAATACAAAGCCCCTGTACACATCCTGACTTGAGCTTCCCCGCACGCCTGCCCTAAGTACCGCGGCAGCTGGACCAGCAGGTGGGGAAAGGCTTCCGCCGGCCCCTGGGAGGCGGCGGCTCCCACCTGGCTTGCCAGTCTACAGCACCTACTGATGTGTTTAAATTGTGCACGTAAGAAAAATTTATTTTTTGTGCGTGGGTGTTTGGTCTGCGTGCATGTGTGGGCAACACGTGTGTGCCTGGTGCCCGGAAGAGGGTATCTTGATTGTGACTCTCTTCACTTGAATTTAGAAAGGAAAGAAAGCCAGGCTTGATGGCGCACACTGGCGATCCCAGCATGGGGGAGATGCAGACAGGAAGATGGAGAATTCCAGACCTACCTAATGAGGCTGAGGCTCCCCTCAGTCACATAGTGAGACTCAGTCTAAAAAACAAACAGAAAATGAACTGACTAAATAAATAAATGAATAGAAAGATCACATCAGGGTAAAAGAGAAACGTCATTTTTAAAGAGTTTGCTGGACTGGGGATGTGTCTAATGATGGGATGTTTGCCCAGCACATGGAAAGTCATGGGTTCCTTCTCCAGAATGAGCAAAGGACATCTGAAGGAAGGGGACATTTGCTGAGATAAAACTTACATATGATATTTAACCCTTTCAGATGTGGGACATGGAGGCAGGTGCCCATCTGGGTAACATCCACAGTTAAGCCCCTCCTGAGCTCCTTCAGTGGCGGGAAGTAATTCCGTCCCATATTTACCTTTCATCCGCAAACTCATCACCCCACTAGCCTAAGCACCAAAGATCTCCAGCAGGGGCCAACAGCAGCAAGGCTTTGCTTCTGTCTGGAACAGCACAGGAACTGGATTGGGATGAACACAATGTTAGCTCCGCTTCCCGCTGGAGCGCCCCGATGAGAAGATGATGCGTTTAGCTAGGCACCATTTCTGCTGGCCTAGATTCACCACGGTGATGGTGCCACGGGGAACTCAGGGCACAAACTAGATGCTTTGGCTCAATGGGGCCAGCAGCCCTGGGGATGCTCCTAGCTGGTGGGGGTGTGAACAAGCAGAGCATGGTGCCAGATGTCTAACATGTCTTGGGAAAGAGCTCCTGAAAACTGAAAAGCCGGTGCTGACGTGTGCAGATCTAGGGTCCACACCAGGAGCACAGGACTGACATCTTAGGTTTCTCCTGAGTCCTGTCAGGTCAGTCACGACCTGAGAGGGTGCGGGCAGAGGGCCCAGTGACGTCGGCGGTCCCACCAGGGTGCCCAGTGAAGTCGGCGGTCCCACCAGGGTGCCCAGTGACGTCGGCGGTCCCACCAGGGTGCCCAGTGTAGTCGGCGGTCTCAACTCAGGTCGCATCAATTTCAGCTGCTCTTACTGAACAGCTTCTCAGTGCTGGGCGTGCTGCTCCGGCCTGGGAGTATCAGAAGAGGACATTTTCTTTGTTTGGCTTCTGTTCCTGAATTCCTTTGGGGAACCAGTTTTCTCTGTTTCCTGAAGGTCATTCAATGGGCTTTCACCACGGTCCGGACCTTCTTAGTCAAGAGGAAACCTTGTCTGTGAGCAACCATTCAACCACTTCCCTTCCATAGGCTTAAAGTGGTCATGTGACCTGGGCTGACTCTACTACAGAGTTGCTTAGATTTTAAACGGGGATGTTTAGGTGTGGTGACTTTATAGGGGGATGGGGATATGATACTGGGTTGCATTCCTCAGTGTGAAACACGCTTTCTGGCCTGTTTTCAGAAGCAATCTTTCCTCTCAGAGGGCCTGGAGGGCAGAAGGGAGAGGGAAGCCCTTTATAACATACCCTTTTTCGGTTGACTTTTCCGTTAGATTATTGAGCGGAGCCTCGCTTTGTTAGCTGGACGGGCTTCAGATACAGGCTTGATCTCTTTTAAACCAAACTCTTAGGAACCATCTGGAAATTCACTCTCCTGGATGGCCTACCTGCCTACAAATTTGACTTGCTCAGTCAGGCAGTTCCATACCAGGAGGGGGGTGTGTGTTTCTATTCTGCTTTCTAGTTGAATCATGGCTCGTTCATAACAGACAGGGTTCTCCCTTTGGAATATCATGACGGTCTATTTTTTTTAAATCACATTATATGAGAACTTCTAAATTATACCCAGTCTCATCACCACCCAGGGTTCCAACAAGAAACAAATGCATCCATCCACAAAAGGATTTGTGCATGGATATTTGTAGATGATTTATTAATTATTTAAGCATTATAATTCAAGATAAAGATATGGAAACTGACAAAAATCCTGGGCAATGCGTCTGGATAGACATTTCTCTAAAGAAGATATGCAGATGAGCAATGAGTACCTAAGAAGCCTCTCAATATAAAGTCAGAACCGAAGTGGGAGCATCCATGGCTGAAACAATCAGGCAACAGACAGAGCAAGGGTGGGCAAGGGTGCAGAGAAACGGGACCGACCGCTATACCCCGTTGGTGCAGATGCCAAATGGTATGGCTACTTAAGAAGGCAGTCGGCAGTACCATCAGACCCTAAATATGGAGTTACAGGCTTCACCAATACCATTCCTTAGGGATGCATGTCCAAGAGAAACAAGAGCCCATCTCTACATGAGAACTGGCATTTAAGACCTACGGCAGCATTTATTCATAGACACTAAAGGTGGAAAGAGCCCCAAATGCTTACCAAGTGATGGATGCATGAACAGAATCAGCTGGACACATACCGGTACATCCGTTGTAAGGCTATCAGTCCACAAAAGCAGTGGCACACTACAGGATGAACGCCCTTTAAAAGCATTACCCTAACAAGTCAAACGTGAGGATCATGTGTTGCTGGAGGACATTTCTTAGAAATGTCCAGAACAGGAAAATCCACGGAGACCAACAGTAGATTTCCAGGGTCTGGGGCAGGGTAGGTGGAGAGAATGACAACCAACCCTACAGTGCTGTGGTTTGCTAGGGCGTCTCTTGTGTGGAAGGCTTGAAGCTCAGGTGATAATGATGTTCAGAGAAGCCGTGGTTTTGGCTGATGGGGACTGGCTGGAAGAAGAGCAAGTCCTTGCAAGCTACACACTGCTCTGGCCCCTTCCATCCACTTCCCAGCTGCCCATGGTGAGCAGCATGGCTACTTCCCTGAGAACAAGAGAGCCAGACAACCGTGGACAAACCTTAAGCTAATACAAAGCTTAAGCTAAATAAAGATTGTACTTAATTCTTTAAAGATCTCATTCTCTCCCTCTCTTTAACACACACTTACTCACACACACACACCCACACACACCATACACACTTGTGCACACTGACATACTCATACACACACTCACCACACACACATAAGCACACACACACATACCACATACAGATACAGATAAAAGGAAAATAAGAAAAGAATCCTGGAGGAAGAAGAGAGGCTTTTAATGGAAAAAATATGGGTGAAAGGAAACAAGCCTTTATTCTGCCAAGGACAAATGTCTCTAGGAGAAGTGTACATGCTATCATTAATGACACAGGTGACCCCAGCAGGTCCCCTGGCCAGTGGAAGACCTCAGCAGGTGAGAGACAGATGGATACACCATGGAGAGAGAGCTTGAGTATAGAGTTTATAAAGTAGGGGGTGGAGGGGAAGGAAAGTGAGAGAAAGAGAAGAAGGAAGGGGATGGGGTGAAGGGAGAGAGTTAGAAACTGTCTCTCCAAAAGGAGAGAGAAAGAGGGAGAGGGGGGGGGAGTCAGAGATCCCCTTGCTTTTTCGGGAAGGGGGAGATTGGGAGTGGGCAGGGCTTGTCTCTTAAAGGGACAGGATACCCAGGTGACAGGGCAGTCCGGCAGATTTAGAACAACATTCTGCCTTTCTCTTATAATAAAAAGGAGAGGAGTTAGGCGTGACAGGCTAAGGGGATGCGGGCACCAGGTTCTTAAGACTGCCTCCTGCTGGCTTGTGGATGTCAGACTCTTGGGGGACCTGAGAAAGCAAGGTGCTGGTCACATCCTGGGGTATCTGGTTGCTTTGTTCCTGTTCAGGATTTGAGGTGTAGAACTATCCAGTGTCTTTTGGTCTTGGCAAGGTGTTGGCAGAGCAGAGGACAAGGTTAGGTTTAGGAAGAAAACATTTTTCTTTATGTCCTGGTAATTGAGGAGGAGATCAGGGAATTGGGAGAGGGGTGTATCTGACCTGTTTAAGGAAAATCCTTCAGTTTGGCTTCCTGGAATTCACAAGAATTCTTTGAGTTTATAAAACATAAGTTTTAAACATATACATTGTATAAACAGCAGCACATTTATGCCAGAATGACTGTGACAGATGTTTTTGCACAATGAAGAGTATTTTTAGAAAACGACCAAAGAGAATTTAAAATCTTGATCTTGCAGTAGTGGTAGCAGCAGTGCTCTGCCAGAGTTTGATTAATAGCTCATTAGCATTTATTGATAATGTTAAGACTACGAACAGCAGCATAATAAGAGAGAAATTTGGTAACTTGAATTTGTCCTCAGATTTTTATAACTAGCAGGTACACACCTTAATAACTCGCATTTGTATATCTTAAAACACCTTTTATTTAGAACATGGTAAGAAGTTATACCAAAATCTGTTTGGTGAGGTTGTCCTTTTTAAACTGCCTCTCAGCTGTCAAAGTGCATCAGAGATCTTTGAGAAGGATAAAATTTTACTTGAGTTATTTATTTAAAAAATGACAGATTGTAATTTAAAAATTACTCGATTGGCTACCCAGAGCCACTTCTCAGGGTCCTCCATGGTCGTTGAGGGAAGAAGCATCAGGTCTATATCTGACTTCTATTAGCGCAGGGCTTCAGAAGATCCTGTGTGTTAGGAATCTGTAGGAGACGAGCCTACCTTATCCTGAGATGCTTTGCAATTGATTCCAGAGATTCTAACCACTGTCTGGAGAACTTCAGGAGTTTAGAGGAAAGGCAGTTTTCCCCAGTGATTAGCGCTTTCACTTGATGAAGCGAACTGCGGATGATGTTGTTCTGTGCCCATCTGTCTTCTGTCTTCTTTGGAGGAAATAGAGCGCTGCTGCTAGGAGCCAACCTGTCTCTCTGTTATGAAAAGCTTTTTAATAATTAAACATTTAAATACCATATTCCCCAGATCTCTGAGCACTTGAGGGTTGTTTATTGGGTACAGATAAGTTATGACTACAGTATAGAATCTGGCTGGAGAATTGGGTCAAGTTTGACTATATTGGTTTTTAAGTTAACAGATGAGATTTATACTTGTGAAAGACAAAGTAGAAAAAACTGTTTGCAATAGAAGTTTAACGGTAGAACTGACACTAGTGGAGAACAGCTTACAGGGAAGGCTGGGGGTTAGCTTTTGTTAATCTAAAATACATTTTTAAAACCTTAAATTTTTACCATTATATAGAATATATGTTAAAGCAGAGTTGGATTACCTATACAGTATGTTGTAACAGACTTAAAAGTATATATCAATTTAAAATGTTTGAGACTTATTGCTTTCTTAGTCTGAAATAAGATACAATGAATAGCGCTCCTTAGAACTGGGACTACTTAAAACATTTTTAACAGTGAGTACATTTATATATATACACAGTTGAATTTAAGTGTTATACACGTATACACACAGAGTTCAAGTTAACTTATGTTACACACAAAGTTAACTCAAAAGTCACGAGCATGCGCACACACGTATATTAAACAGGAGTTAGGTGAAGTGGATGCTCTGGTGGGCCCTATTGAAAGCATGTCACTGTATGTAACATACATGTAACAGAGTCAGTAAGCAGAATGTAGAAACAAAAACAAAAGCAAATGCTGAGATGAGGCAAGGAGTACCTCAGTTAAGATGGCGGTGTGGTTACTTGACCTGCTCTTAGTCAAGATGGCGGCAGTTACATGTTGCTTGGAGAAACCACGTTTTCAGAGCCATGGCGGGAATTTTAAATGGATACAAATAACAAGAGAGACATAGAGGAAAAAGTAGATCAGACATTTAAAATAGAATTACATAGAGGAGAGAGAGAGAGAGAGAGAGAGAGAGAGAGAGAGAGAGAGAGAGAGAGAAGAGAGAGAGAGAGAGAGAAGAGATCTGCTTGCCTCTGCAGGAAGGGGGAGATTGAGAGTGGGTGGGGCTTGTCTCTTAAAGGGACAGGGTACCCAGGTGACAGGAAGGCCAGCAGATTTAGTACAACAATATGGACGTGTACTTAGATGCTAAAAGGCATAGGGACTAGGCCTGTACACAGGGGCACATCCCAACAAGGACATGACTGCCCTCTGAGAGAGCTGTGCTGGGCATCTCACACCATCAGAGCTCAGGCAATATCACGGAGGAGGGTTCAGACAAGGTCCTCAGATGGATCTGACTACATTTCTGGAGCAAAAGGGTCCCCACAGTGAGCAGGAGAGGAAAAGGCCAGTAGCGCACCGGTACTGCAGCCAAATAACGAGGAAGGACCAAACCCTGTACAATAGCGCACGGTGGTACTGTCCCGAGCTATGAGATACTTTTTTTGTCTGGTAAGTGGTTTACTGAGAGCAGAGTCGGGGCTAGAGATGTGAAACCATTTGACACCTCTCAGTAGCTGCCCCCCTTTCCCACGAAGTGCTGTCCCCGTTTCTTTCTTGGGTGCTCACCATTTTTATATCCATTCCCAAGAACTTCGCAGGCCTGGCATCAGCATCTTCCATGAGCCCACTGTCCAGAAGGGACATCCCATGGATTCTAAAGTACCCCTGGCTCTTATGTCTTTGATGATATTTGTGCTCCTTCATAGCCACAGATACCACTGGCCACTCCTTCTACTATGTCTGAGGTGGAGGAAGTTTTGTTTCATGGATTCTTGTGAAGTGGGGTCACCAGATTAAGCTGAGCCACAGGGGAACATTGCTTTTCTCAAAGTTTGCTACTGAAATAGCAAAGTCTTATGCCTTCCCCTTCTCCCCAGCTAGCCCTTGGGCTCTTTTCCCGGCTTCCTTCTGTGCCTGTCCCCACGTGACCTACTATTCTCCTCCCCTGGGATAGTATCTGTTGTTCTGACCCTGGACATCAGGTGGTGTTACTTCAGCCAGCATCAGCCGTGCTCTCTGTGGTGAGGCCTCCCCATCTTGTGTCCTGGGTTGGTCTCCCACTTCCTCTGCCCCTGCTGGCATCAGCAGAAATTCAGTCATTCACGCCCACACCTAGACTGTGTCTGGTTCAGATGTGGTCCGCAGATTCCCCCACTAGCCTCCCACTTGCTGGTCACAAGCCTGACTCCATGACGTCCCATCCAGGATCTCCCGGCCTGTCCCCAGCCCACAACTCCTTATCTCAACCATCCTATATGGCGGCTTCCCCTCACCCCACCCACGGAGACAGCCACTTCTCTGCCTCCTCTGTTCTTTCCCATGGACTGCTTGGGGCCACTGGAGAAAAGTCCAGAAACTCATTACTTCACAGTCAGACTTTCCTCCATAGTCTCTGAAAACCATCCAGTGAGAAGCTATCCGCCTGCATCCCCCACCACCCAGCAGAACCACATCTTCTGCTCCAAAGATAACGTTGTCGCCCCTAGACACCACCTCACCTACCTGGCATCTGCTGACCACTGCTCTGCTCAGCCTCCTCCTTCCGTCTCATGGGAATTTTCTCTTAAGGTCCCATCTTCCATCTGGACTTTCAGTTTTTTCTCCTCCTATATCTTTAGCTATTCATTTTCCTCTCTCACCAAATCTTATCAGTGCCCTCCGGCTGGCCAAGCCTCCTGATCCCATCCACTGCTGGTGCCCAGAAGGGGAGCAGCAGAGGACAGCAGTCAGCTGACCCTGGAAGAAAATTAAGCTACTTAATAGTTGGGGGGGACTGTGGGGGGAAGGGGCATTACTTAATCTCAGACTCTCCCTAGCTTTGAAAGGTTGTCAGCTGACTGTTGGTTGCTCCCTTCAGGAGGTCTGATGAACGAGCCTGGAGACTCAACTTTTTAAAACCAGGGAGGGAGGGTTGTCATTGTGACCCTTCAGGAGAGACGGACAGAAAATACTGTCTATAGAGTGGAGGGAAATGGAGTCTGCACTGAGGATTGTGGGAAAACCAGGAAATGAGTAGCTAACAGGGAATGACAGATATGAAGAGAAGAGGGTGACAGGCAAGGATCAGATTGGTGACTCCCTTCCAGACCCGCCCCTTAGATTTCCACAGACAGGGCTTTCTTGGTTTGAATCTCCTTAAATAAACAAAGGTGCTCTCCTGAGCTTGCACACTCTACCCCTTGTGCAATGTTTACACACAAGGGTTGTTTTCACTGGCATAGTTATGAATATGTGTTTGTGTCCCTACGTGTGTGTTCCATATAAGACTGTCAGGTGAGTTCATATTGTTTCATTGAATACCTGGTTATTGGGAATCTGCCACTGCTGATGTAATATGTCAATCAAACCAAATTAATAAATCCAGGCTTATTGTGAGCAAAGCACTCCTGGGTGGCACCCTGTGGAAGTCAAGAAGATCGCGAGGGGAACCTACAACGTGGGGGCTTTTAATGACCTCTGGGGGTGGAGTCACCAATGGTGGGCCTTTTCAGGGGCCAAGGAATGCCCCCTGGGGGTGGAGCCTGGACTGAGGCAACTCCAGGGGAGGGGCCTGTTGTTCCCTGAGGGTGGGATCCTGAACAGTCCGAGCTGGAGATTTCACATAGGTATGTTTAATTCAAGATTTTTTAAAGAATCTGAAATTGAGGCTCTTCTGAATTAGATTGGTCCAAATCCCATCAACCCTCATCTCAAATTCGCTCTTGATTCCATTTACTTTCATATCTCACTTTCCCCTTTCCTACCCTATTTAGGAAACCTATCAACAAGGTAGGTTTTCAATAGGGACCTCCCTCCAGCCCCAAATCCCCATGAGATACAGAACATGGAAAGGGGCACTCTCCAGGGTCTGGCCTTGACCCATGGTCATCTCCTCCTGCCAAAAGGATCACAGCAGAGCTCCAGGGGTCAGCGCTGGCTTCCCTCCAATTAGCTGAGGGACTTGGGACCTCAGGCACATCCTTTAATCTCTCTAAAGCTCACCAGAACACCTAAAACTCAGCTGGAACAGTGTGCACTTGTGAGGAGAAGGACCAAGTGATGTGGTGACCGTGGCGTGCATACCTAGAGAGTAGTGTCTCCTGCGTTCTTGTTAGCGTCACCATGTGGAGTCTGGTGTCTGCCTGGCCCCTGCCCATCACAGAGAAACTCATGTCATCTTTGTGTCTTCTGAGGATTTTGTGACAGATGAGAAAATGTGGATCTGAGGTATTCTGTCATCCCAAGGTGACACCAGCAGTAAGTGGTGGGGCTGGGAGTGTGCCATCTGACACCAGAATTCAACAGCATCCATCATGAGAAAACTAGGTGTGGTGGCTCTTCCTTACTGGATAACACCATATGCTGACAATGGTGCTAATGAAATTATCCCTCTCATCCACAAATGGGCCGGTCCAAGACCCGGAACAAAGAGAGGGAGAGCCAGGCTATCAGTTCAGTCGCTATGAAACCATGGCCTATGATTTAACCTTTGTATGGCTAATCATATTTTAAAATAAAATAACACTAACTCAAGTATCCATTAGATGGATAAAGGAAATGTAGCAGACACCTACAGTGGAATATTGCTTGACTTCGAAGAGGAAGGCGGTTAGACTATGTTTCACCATGGATGGGCTTTGAGGCCATTATGTTTAGTGGCGCATTAGAGCTACAGAAGGAAAAGGAACAGCTAGGTAACTGATGTCGACTGCTTTTTAGAATTCACATTTATAGAGGAAGAAAGTCAAATGCTGTTTACCAGAGGCTGAAGGGAGGGAAAATGAGAAGTTAGTGTTTAGTGGGATTTCAGTTTTACAAGATAAAAAGAGCTATGGTGTGACTGACTGCAGCCCTTAGAAGGCAGGGACAGGGTGTCCTTGGCTCAACCTCACCCCAGGATTGGTGATCTCTGAGTTTTGTTGTCAGGAGGCCGCTAGTTAGTTCCCGGCTGCTTAGCCCCAAAGTAATCACACAAAAATTGTATTGATTAAACCACTGCTTGGCCCATTAGCTCTAGCTTCTTATTGGCTAACTCTTACATATGAATTTAACCCATCTCCACTAATCTGTGCATCACCACAAGGTTGCAGTATTTCTGTCTTCTCCGATCTCCCCTTTTCCCGACACCACTGAGGTAAGCAGCTCTTCTCTGCCATGTACCCCCTGCCATGATCTGTGCCCCTACCACAGGCCCCAGCACGATAGTCAGCTGACCTTGGCCTGACACCTCAAACCGTGGGCCAATATTTTTTTTTCCTTTGAAGCTACTTGTCTCAAGAATTCTGTCAAAGCAATGGGAGGCTAACCCAGTTTTTGTCAAGTTTCCTGCCTTTCTCAGAAGGACACTGTAATGGCATTTAGTCTTCTGACCTTCACACATGTACCGTATGCTGAGTGTACATACATTCACACACAGACACACACACATACACACATTCACACACACATATACACACATACACACACATTCACACACACATACACACATTCACACATTCACATACACATACATACACATTCACACACACATTCATACATACACATACATACACACACACATACACACACAACCTAAATACATGTTATAAAAAAAGAATTTTCTCTGATTGGGTGTATTATATGATCTGCTTGTATGAGCCCTAGGTTCTGTCTTAAGCACAAGAAAAAGAGCAAAAAAGATTGTTTTGTGATGATGGAAGCCAAAAAGTCTCAGTCTGTAGTCTAGAGACCCGAGGAGCAAGGAAGGCTATTGGTGTTCAGGCCAAATGCAAAAGCAGGGAAGACTGACAGCCCAGGTTGAAGACCATAGGGCAGACAAAACAGATCTCTCCTTAAGAATGGGGTGACATCCACCTAGGGGTGGGGCCTCCTCCTACACTTGGCGTGCTGATCCCAGGATTCATTTCATACAGACCCTCGCACATACTTCAGAATGATTTATGACCAGATATCTGGGTGCTTTGTAGCACAGTCTAGCTGCCACATAAACATCAATGGTCATGGGACCAAAGGGAAGAATTTGCAAGGGAGATGAAGAATTAATAGAGAAAGAGTGGTGTTGCGAAACTCAGAGAATAGAGGGATTCAAAGTGAGAAGGGTCAAGATAAAATCTAATGGGAAATCACACCCTGCCCCTGTGCAAGCATACACACACACACACACACACACACACACACACACACACACACACACACGTCCATGAGAGCCCAAGGGGGTGAATTTCAGATTTTTATCAGGTAACCCCAAACCAGGAGACAGGAGCCACTTTCAAGCCCAGCCTTCAGTCAAGGTTGGGGGGCACCCCTTTGTTCTGAATGTACAGCTCAGAGAGAAAATCTTACGCTGCACCCCTACAGTACCTGAGTCTTCTCTTGGAAGACAGATGGCTAATGAAAAGTCAGCTCTGACCTTTTCTAACTAGGTGAAGTCACATTAGTTTGACCTTCCTCCCCAGAGTTTTCCTCTTCTCTAGTGCCCCACTCCACACACATACCCTGTTTTCATTTAATTCCCTTTCCTGGGCTGTGAAGGTTTGTATTGTCTGTTTTTGTGTGTGTGTCACACTCTCCCCAGGATTCCACTCACCCACCCACCCTGTTGCAGGACAGCCTTTCCATGGGAGGGGATGAGACAGATAATCTCCTGAGCAAGAGGCTGAGGCACCATCGTGCCAAGCGGCATCCCTTTCTCTCTCTTTGGAAAGGAAACCAGGCAGCCAAGAGAAGCCACAGCCCCAAACAAGCTCCTGCAGAGAGACAATCTTTGCGAGCCTGGAGGCCAGCATCTCAGAAACATATTAGAGCCTGTCTTTATGAAAGAAAATGATCTTTGCGCAGGCAGGTGGTATGGTTTAGGAGAACATTTTTATGTGCAATTTAGAGTGCACTGTCTACACATAGCTCAGACTGAAATAATCAGTTTAGTGTGTGTGTCTGCACCGTCATGTGGTCAAGCTGTAGGTGAGAGCAGATTTACACACCGAAATCAAAACGAACTAGCAGGAGCCCTCTCCTGTTGCATTCCATGACAATAAACGGCCACGCGATGGAGGGCTGCCAACCCCGCTCTCCGCTTTTATTTCTTCCCAGAAAGCTCTTGTGATAGGAAGGAAATTAGTTTCTAAGGAGGCGCTTGAGTGCATCTGTTAAGTAGAGGATTTCTTTTTTCTTTTTCTTTTTTATTAACACGGATATACATAAACAAAGGCCATGTAAACAGAGAGTCGCCTGGCAGCAATGGCTGAATGTATCCCTCTCGTAAGGCGGTTTTAAATTGAAGTGTACGGAAGTTTATAGGGATTCTTGGGTATGCCTTTCAGTTCGGATGCCAGCTACAGGAGATGCTCCACTCCAAAGCTCAGTGTCTGCAGTGTTTGTCGCTGTGGGTTGCTTTTTCAAAGGAAAGAGGTAAATTTGTTCACCTGGAGAGCAGGATACTAAAGGACAATGGCAATCACGTTTCAACATTTGAAATGTAGTTTCCAGGAAATTTAGCCTTTGTGTGAAGGGATTAGACAGAGCACCAGTCTTAAAAGGAAAAAATGAACACCAAAACACCCCTGGAAGTGTCCACGTGTGAGTCCGTCAGGAGGCAGGAGCGCCTCCGGTCAGGCCTGGACGAAATCTTCACCCCTGGTAATGTCCCAGATATGCATGTGTCACCCTTTGGCTTCCCGCACAATGAATCAGCGCTGACTTGGCAGAAGCAACTGTGTCGAGTCTGCTGCGTGCCCCCATCTAGAGGAACCTTCTAGATTAAAGGGCAAAGCTGTATCTCTGAATTGGTATAATTGGGAATCCCTTCCCGCCCCCTCCCAAATTTTTAGAGAGAAGCAGCGTTCTTCCTGTTGTGAGAAATTCAGTTCTGAGTCTGGAAAGGAACCCCCCCCCCCCAGCGGAGGAGGGGGAATAAGTCCAGGGGTGAAGGCCAGGATTTCAACACATGTGTTCTCATTTATCAGGGGCGGGACTCGGTGCGAAGGGGGAGAAAACCAAGAGCGAACAGAATCAAGGAGATCAAATTATTTTTCCATTTGTCTCTGAAGCAAAGGGGGAGGGGGAGGAAATAAAGAGGGAAGGAAAATTATCTCACGATGATGTGGCTATCTGGTGTAACCTGGGCACCAGCAAGGGGAACTTCAGGTTTCAGAGATGCCCGTGCTAGGGTGTTCGCCAGCCAGCCTCCCTGGGTGTGGGATGTAGCGGTGGGCTGTGAGAGCATGAGAGACACAGGATGAGGAGCTGCACAGATATCTCTAGGTGTCATTTCTCCAAGGCTCTCTCTGACCATGACCCCTGCTCGTCTACCTGTGTGAATCTGAGGGCACAGAGGAGAAAGGTCAGGTGTTCATCTGAGCATCTGATTTCACACCGGGCACTTTATTTCCACAGTTAATCTGCACGGTGACGGTCCCATTTCATCCCAACTCTTAGTGACGTGTTCAGAGAGGCACAACCAGTGACCGAGTGGCTTAGGCGGCATGGGGCCCAATCTTCGCGCTTTGCTGTCCCCACAGGTTCCGCGGCATGTGAGCAGTAGAGGCTAAAATGGCTTGGATGTTAAACAAGGTGTGTATGTGTGTGTGTGTGTGGGGGGGTTAATACGGTGGGAGAATGTCCTCGGAGACAGGAGTGAAAAGAACATATTTGGGGTTCAGTTGGGAACTAGGAACTGTGCCTTCCTGTCGTCGTTAGGTGAGGTCGAATGAGCCAAACTTAGGAGCTCCCCATTTTTGACGCAGCAGGTGGGAGGTGACCTTTCATTCACTAGCTCCTGGTGGGTGGTCCGGGAATGATGCTCTTGTGGGTTTGGCTAAAGGGTGAAATGGACGTCAGCTGATCGGTTGTTTCTCAACTTCAGAGCACATCCGTGCAGAAAAAAAAAACCTGTGGCCACTTGGCTTCAGGGTATCCTACAAATCCCACCCCTGTAGGCAGACTCTTCTGTTCTGCCAACCACTCCCCAAGCAACCACACAGAGACTTAATTTTAATTATAAATGTTCGGCCGATACCTTCGGCTTGATTTTAGCTGACTCGTAACTTAAATGAACCCATTTCCATTCATCTCAGTGTGGCCCTGAGGCTCCTGTGTCTCATGGATGTATTTCCCATTCTGCTTGCTCTGAGTTTCATGGCGTCTTCTCTAACTCTGCCCTTCTTCTTCCCTGCATTTTCTTTGCCCTGAAAAGTCTGCCTAGCCATCGGTCAATCGGTTTTTTATTAGCAAAGAGAAGAGAGCACCATATCTTCACAGTGCACCGAAGGATCATTTTATAGCATATCCCTTTATGGGGGGGGGCAGTACTGTTGGGCCAGATTTCAGTCCCATGCCCCTTTACACTCTTGACTCTGGGTCTTCTGCCGAGCAGGAACACGCATGAAGTTCCCATCAGTCCCGCGCCATTGCAGATGAGGTCCATACAGGGCCTCACCTTGACCCCCTAGAATTCCCCAGAGCTGAGGGGAGCCAGAAACACAAAGCTAAGCCCAAGGCAGAGGCCCCTGCAGTTTTGAAACAGGAGCCTCTTGCTGCTCTTTGAAGTTACATGTGGCCTCATTGTTTTCTTCCTGATGATAAACAGGGTGATCTGGAAGGAAAATGGCAGATGGGAAAGCAGAGAGGAGGGTGGGAGGTGGTCCTAAGGAGAGTGATCCCAGGCCAGCCTGTGAAGGAACACAGCCAGGTTTTCAGGGCCATCACAGGCCAAACTGGTGGGAACATTTTCTCAACTGAAGTCCTTTTTTCTCTAGCTTGTGTTAAGTTGACACAAAGATAATCAAAACAAAAGGGCCGGTGGGGCAAGGGGCAGACATCTACAAGGACGCCCTTGACCACTAGAATAATAATAATCTCCTGAGAGCTCCAGAAATCCCCTGACTGTTGGTGCCAGGCCAATGACAGGCCAAGAAGGTGGCACCCTGGGTGAAAAGCAAGACCAGAAGCAGGGGAGGTAGATGCTACACACTCCCTCCTAACCAAGATCCTAGACCTAGAACCACACCAGGTGTCCACAGCGGGCAGTTTGGCTTCCGAAGCCCTGGGCTTAGCCCTGCCCCGAGCTAACAGCAGCCTATGGCTTCTGCTCTGCCCATCCCTCCCTTGCTTCCAGAAGCTGCCCTGTAAACGCTTCCTTTATTAACAACACTTGACAGAAGCTGTGAGCAACAGCCCATGGAGCTTTATCCAGCGAGGAACCGGCACATCGAATTTCTTTCCCTACGCCAGGATCTGCTCCCAGCCGTGAAGTCTTTCTGCGTGGTTGGTATTTCCCACTAAAGGCTGCTTTTTATTCTCTTGTTTATATTCAGACCAAGCCAGTGTGGAAAACAGCAAGGCTCTCCGTAAGGCCCCCGGATCAAACATATCGCAGTGGGTGAGGGCACAGTCTAAGGGAGCCTTTTGCCGTATGTGAGATAAAACCTTCCACATCTTAGTCTGGCTCTCTGGATAGCCTCGGGAGATCTTTCCAGCATAGGTGTTGGTAGCTGTATGCATTCCTTCCTTATTAGCAGTCGTGAAGGGAGCGGGGAGGATTCCTCTTGAGAATATTTGTTCTCTGTGACTCTTTGCTACCCCGTAACTGTAATTCCCAGTAAGCAAGCATGATAGTTCTAGAGACTACGGAACGTTCTTTCCCCTTGGTCTATTAACATCATAGCAACTGGAAAGCGAAAACAGAAGTGGGGGTACCCAGGGCCATGGGGCAGGACCAAAAGCAGGCAACCAGGAGAAAGCACTGAAGAAAAAGATGTGCCACAGAGAAACCCTGTCTCGAAAAACCAAAAAAAAAAAAAGAAAAAGAAAAAGAAAAAGATGTAGGTGTGGCAGGTAGAACGTAGAAGGAGCGGACATTAAGACCCAACGGTGTCCTCATTTGCAGCCTCCCTGGCAGGCAGGGTGGGCCTTCTTTGTCTCCAGCTGTTACTGGCACCAGATATACTGGCCCTCTCTATTTCCTCTCCTGACTGGCAGGACTGGGGTGGAACCCAGGGCCGTTGGCAGGTTCAGAGAAGCCTTCTACTGGCCCCGCCCACAGCTTAGAGTCATTGTCCTCACCATTTCTTCCCTGCAACCCCATCAGGTCGAGGGCCTGGAGCACCCAGTGTTAGGCAAGCCAGGGCTTGTGTGAAGGAAGCCTTTGCCCTGCCCTGTGGGCACTAGACAATAGCTAAGGTTCCTGGGGTGGGGGGTCGGTACCAGCTTTCCTACACTCTGCTTGGCCTGCATGCTAGAATGGTTTGAGAAACAGAGAGAAAGAGATGGGGTGCTGTGGTGTGTGTGTGTGTGTAAGCCAGGGGCAGAGGCTTGCACATCCCTGATGCCAGCTTTGGGAAGAGCAGTTCTTTGGGGTCCACATTTACCCAGTTTCTTGACTTAGGAATGCTGGCCTAAGACCCCAGCCTGGTTCCCCTGGGAGAAATCGCCTTCCAGTCATAACAGACCAAAGCACCCTACTCCTTTGGCCCTAGGAGGTTGAACCCTGGCATAGACTAACTCTTTTGAATGTAGAAGGAAGACAGGAAACCAAGTCCCAAGAAAGAGAAAGCAATGTCTTAATCCCTTAAAGATGGGGCAGGCCTAAGGCTGCACACAGAAGAGTATTTTATAAGGTCCCTGGATCCTCCCCACTTACCCTTATTGGTCCTGCTTTGATGCCTGCCTCGGTACCTTCCTGGTTGCTTCTTGCAATGTCTTCCGGAAACAGGAAATGGCCATCACTGGGGAACCCATTTCTCATTTCTTCTCTACTGTGTCCCGCTAAGTCTCCTTCAGATTCCAGTAACCCCGTCTTAACCCAGTGACTCTAAGTCTCTAAATACAGGTGTGATCTGGAGCATCGGAGAGAGGGTCTTCAGTAAAGATTCTGGACTGGGGACAGCTGATTGACAAGCGGCTACAGAAGAAACCACAGTCTTTGCCAGGTAGCAGTCTGTTGTTCTTTAAGGGGGGCTATGGGGAGACTCCCAGCTGACACTGTCTCAGTACCAGGCTTCTGGGTGTTCAGAGTCTTTTTCCCAGGGGTAGTTCCCCCATTCACCCTCAGATCTCAGGCAGGTCTGAGGAGGCAGCCCTCTCCAGACTGTTCTTGTAGTATGAATGCTGCCCCCTGCTCCCCCCTCGGCCCCCCAGGACTTGTGCTTTGACTCTTGGTTTTCTCACATTTTCCCTTTAAAGAGCCTGTCTTCTATCTCTCCCTGTTCATTTCTAGCCCCCTCTGTTCCCCATCAACGTAATTTTAAAGTGGAAACACATGGCTGCAGACCCGGGGCTCTCCATTTACTCAGCTGCACCTACTTATTCAATTTAAATTGGAAGGCTAGTTTACAAACTTTCAGAAACTATGTCCTGGCCAATGAGAAGAGCTGTGTAAACACAGGTCTAATTTCGTCTCTGGTCCTGCCTGGCCCCCCACCCAACCCCCTACTCCATGACCTTCTGAGAACAAAAGCCAGAACATAAAGTGTGTGTGTGTGTGTCACACATGCGTGTGCGTGCACACGCACACGTGCACACACATCATATTCTCTTTCTAGAATTTTCTTGATTTCTAATTGTGAGTTGGGATAATAAGTCGAAGAGGGAAAGAGTTTTAGCGTGCAATGCTTTCCAGAAAAGTGTCACTTAACATTCCTGACACCACCTGATGCCTCTCTGCTGGGAGGGGAAGGGGCGGTGTGTGTAGTGACTTCTGCAGAAGGAAATTCTGCTCTCTTTTTATGAAAGACATACATTAGTTCCTCAATCCCCTCCCCCCTTTTTAAAATTCTTTTAGGAGCGAAAGAGTTGGACGAAAGATTGATTTCTGGCATTCCAGAAGCATGATGGAAAAATGAACTAACTTGAAAAACTAAGATGAAAATGTTCTGTTGTATGTATTAATTCGCTTATAAATTTTGCTTCTTGTTCTGAAGACCTAAATATTTTACCCCCATCTCTGAATACTAGAATATTACTTTCTGTCTATTTTTGAACTCAAACTAAACATATGTAGAAGATTCTTTCTTCTGACTTTCCTGCTTTTCTGCTTTCTGTCCTACATTCTAGACAATTTCCTAAAACTTAAATTTCCCTTCACTGATTCTTTCTGCAGCTGAGTCTAACCTGTGTAACATATTCCACTTTCAGGTCTTACTAGTAGCTCTTTTGATTTCAAGAAACCAGATTTGGTTATCTTTAAAATTTGCTTTGTCTTTTTAAAATAAAGCACTGTCCTTCCACATCCATGCTTCTTCCCCTCCACCCTAAATTGCTTAGAAATATCCAATAACACTTCAAAATATGTAAATATATTCAAATTTAAAACATGTTAAACACATTTTGCTTTGGGCAATTCTGACATCTTAGGTGATCCTTGCTGCTGATGCTTCCAGATCTTCTAGAAAGAGAGGGGAAGAGGGGCAGGGAGGGAGAATATTTATGCAAATTTAACCATGAGACACGTTTGAAGACCCGGAGTCTATTTTTCTCAGACACAAATTTGCTTTTATTATTTTTTTTTCTGCAAGTGTTCAGGAAAATGCTTGCTGTTGAAGCCCTGGCATAGGACTTCCAACATCTCATGAGTGTGGGCAGGGGTAGACTGTGACATTTCTGTAGACGTTTTTTCATTTCCAATGAGGGCCTTGCTCTTTCCGCGCACGAAGCCAGTGTGAAGGGAAGTTTAGCTTTCCTGTTGTTAATAACCTTCTGGCAGCCCTGGGTTTGGTGGCAGCCATTGCTCGGGTTGGATCTCGCTGTGCTAGGCACATCCTCAGCGTTTCTTCTCCTCAGCACCGGAAAGCTGAGTGCCCCATGTGTACTAATAATTTCTGTGTCATTGAAGAAGACACCTGACTTCTCTGGGTCTCACATCTGTCATAAGAATGACTGGAATGATACTGCCAACTCTGGGCTACTAGGAGGTTAGGATGATAGTCACCAAAGCTGTGAGGTCTGTCTGTCAACAACCTCTCCATCTCACCGTGATTGTGCTCAATGTTCGTCTGATGTTCACAGACAGCAGTGACACCAGACTGTGTCTCTGTCACTGTCACTGTTCTCCTCTGCTCTCTGACAGTCCCTGGGTGTAGGTGTGTTGTGTGAAGTCTACATGCTTGCCTGTAAGCCTTGTGTTCCCACCTCACCTCTACTGAGAGAGCTAATGCTGTCCCATTTCTCCAAGCAAAACCCAACCAATACCAACAAACCAACACACGAACACACAAAGGCCTGCTCACAATGCTGGCTAATATTTGCTAAGAGTATCCAAGCTTCCCTGCCTGCCAGGGACTCGGTCTTCTATATTTGTCTTGAATTAGCTGTGTAATCGATGGGACTGTACTGGTCTAATGTCACAGGCATTGAGGAAAGGCAGGCTGACTTATCTTTGGCTCTTCTGTGCCTCTCGTTTGTAGCACTTCTTCTCTAGGCCATGGCACCAAACTCCTTCTGGAAGAAGGAAGACTCTTAATAATCAGAGAAAGTCGCCAGGCTATTTCTTTATGGCCAGTGTAGGGGTTTAAATAAGAATGGCCCCATAGGCTCATATAGTTGAATGTTTAGTCATCAGGAAGTGTCACTATTTGAAAAGGATTAAGAGGTGTGGCTTTCTTGGTGGAAATATGGGTGGGGGAGGGGACTCCTTGAGGTTTCAAAAGCCCACACTGAGCAGTCTCTCTCTTGGCCTACGTGTCAGCATGTAACTCTTAGCTACTGCCAGCTGCCATGGTCCCTGCTGTCATGCTCCTGGCCATGATGATGATGGACCAAACCTCTGAAACTGTAAGCAAGCTCCCAATTAAATGCTTTCTTTTATGAGTTGCCTTGGTCATGGTGTCTCTTTATAGCAATAGTACAGCAACTAAGACAGCCAGCTCTTACTCAGAATGCTAGGGTGGGGGTAAGTTTCAGGAAGACTAACTTGTTTTGGGAAAGAGGCTCTAGTTTCTAGAACCTCCTGTGGGCAAGAAAACCTTGATATCTATGACTAGCTTCAGAGGGGAGGAAGGATGAGAGGCAGGAGGTTAGAAGATCAGCTATCCATTGGTTCTCAGGTGGCTTCTGAGATCTTTTTTGGCCTTGAGTTCCAAACACTCAGCAGGCTGAAGTGCTATGTTTTGCTGGTATTGCTTTTTGAGCCTTGGTAAATGAGTAGGTAAATGCTTGGTTAACCAGGGTCCTGGAAGTTGGGCTTGAATACCAACTCCCTTTTTATTAACTCTGTGGTTTGGGACAACTTCTCCCACCTTCCTGGGGCATCTCTGAGGATGCAGTTGACAGAGTTCTGGAGGAAGTCACATGATTTGCAAACCCAAAGGGTTGTATAACTGTAAGTTATCATACGAACATTGAGTTCCCAGGGGCTTGTTCAAGGGCTGGGACATGTCCAAAACTCACTGGAGAGTCTGAAGCTTTAAGAGCTTACTTTTAAAAGTTTGTGTGTGTTCAGATGTGTGCATGTGCGTGTGTACGTATGTGTGTGAGAGAAAGCACACACATGTCTATACCCACTTAGGTGATAGAGGGTTAATGTCCTAGAAAAGCATGCATTGAAGCCAGGCTGCTATTAGGAGAAACGTGTCTACTGGCACAGGGCAGCCAATACACAGATCCCCAAACCACTGCGGAGGACAGGAATGGGAGAGCGCCAGGAACCCATTGGGTGGAGCCTGCACATTCAGTGGTCATGAGCTGGTGAGATGGGGTCTATTTTTTACTCTTCAAAGTGCACATTTTTATTGACGTGTGAGTACAGCACACACAGACAAGGCTGCTCAGTGACATTTTCAGAGAATCCCTCCTTTTGGCACACTCAGCTCTGAGACACAACCCAACACCCAGAATGGAATTCTGGCACCCTAATGGTCCTTTCAGGACCAAGTCACTACCTGTGTCCCAAAGTAGCTATTCTTTCTCAGGATGGAGAGAGGATACTTCCTGCAGTGCATGGGTCCTCCTATATCAAACAGCAATCAGGAAAATGCCCCGCAGACATGCCCACAGGCCAGCTCGACCCAGGCAAACCCCCAGTTGAGATTCTCGCTAACAACTCTGGGCTGCCTCAACTTGACAGCTGAAGCTAACTAGGAGAGTGAACATTCCAGAACTGTGACATCTGCGTGACTGGGGGCAACTTGTGTCTCCTGGACTCCTAGCTGGCATTTCCCATGGCTTCACGCTCATCTGCAGCATGTGTCCTCTGTGTGATGTGGACAAGGCTGCTAACAAACTCTGACTGTTTAATGACAGGCCAGAGACTCTAGAAGAGCAAGGTAACTTTGCCTTCTCACTCCGGGATACAATTAAAAAATTAAGGGAAGCCATCCAAGCATTGCCTGGTCCTGCAGCCTAGGGTGAATGGGCACCAACCACTACAGTAAGCAAGTATGTGATGGAGAGATGGGAAAGATAGGAAAAACAGAGCAGGACTGCAGGACAGTGTACAATACCCTGGAGCTTATGAAGATGCATACTCTTACCTCTGAACCTGCTCAGGCAGCAGGCTTCCCCTGGCTCTGGGCAACAACGGAGGCTGAAGATGAGAAAAGGTTCATTTTCTGGATTGGATTTTCTGGAAAGACCACCCTGGTTTGAGATGTCAGCAGAGACCATGTTGGTGTCTATGGTCCATGCTGATGCCCAGGCTTCGATGAAACCTGAGATCCACGAAGAAGGATGTGGTCTGTGCTGCTGCCTGAGGCCTTGATGATGTCCTCAGGCTTTGTGGCCTTGGGGTGCCATGCTGATGTCAGTGGCATGTGTAGCCACCTGAGGCCATGTCAATGCCAAAGACAGAGGCAAACTGTCCCAGCCTCTGGAGGGAAAGCTGGTCCCACGCTTCTCTGGCCATTGCATGGCTCTCCTCATTGATGGCTTCTGGGGTAGATGTAGGCAGAGGAAGACTCACTTTCCTTTGTGTGTGTGTGTTGGGGGGGGCTGGCCACTAGAAATTTGACCATGTTCCAGTGAGTATATGGACAACACAAATGGACTTTTTTTTCTTTCGTGTGTGTGGGGTGCCACGTGGGAGAGGACATGCCACCTAGACATGGGAAGACTGGGAGGTGAGCACGATTGGTTGCCTGGTGTGAGATTCCCAAATAATAATAATAATAATAATAATAATAATAATAATAATAATAATAATAAAAGAAATCAAGAACCAGCTCTGATAAATCCCTCTCAGGCCATATGCCACCTTTAGCCAGAGATGTTATCACCAAGGCAGCAGGAACAGAGTGTCCTGGTTGGCAAGGCCTGAGTTTAAGACGTCCATCCCTGAGACTAAATGCTGTGACTGGAAGTCTCCACAGATGTCTTGATAGGAATAAAAGCTCACTGCGCCCAGTGAAAACACAGCAGTTAAGACAAGGAAAGGATGTTGGACAATGAAAAGACACTGTGGGGTGGTGTGGAGTGCCTTGGAGCCAGAGACTCTACCCAGGCACACACTGTGTTTTGATGCTTGATATAATCCTTGCCAGAGCTATCATTATGCCCCCATCCTAACTGACGAGGGGAGTAATGAGTTATTTACAAAGGAAGGCCTCCAGGTTTTGGATTCTGCCTTTACATCCTAATTAAAGAAGCTCTCATCCAAATCATCCATCAGTACTGTCTTCTTCCAACGACTGTGCAGACTCTGTTTAAAAGCAGTAATCAGAACACCTCAACAGTGGTATTTTTGAGATGGGCAAAGAGTCCAGGATTTGCATAGTAACAGAGCATCAGACTTTTGGGTACCACAGTGCATAGTGGGAGAAGGCCATGGGAGGCTGGGGTGCTGGGCTATAGAAAGTTTGTGGGCTCCTGATCATCCCACTGAACTTTGTCATTTTTGCCTGGGGCTCTGAAATCACCTGTTTCTTTTCAGCTACCACGTCTGTCAGTGCATTGCTGAGAAATTTGTCCAATCCCAAATACTGCCCTGAGGCTGTAAGATTAGAATCCCAATGCCCCAGAAGCCTATGGCCCCAGGAAGGAGCCAAGTGTCAGGTGTGTTACAACAGTTTTCAGCAGAGTTTTATGACAGGGACACACTGGAGTATTGGTAAAGCAACACAGGGCCACCCCACAAGTGACCACCATGCAATTTCCTGTACAGATAAGCTTGTGCTGGTTTATATTGCATCCCAGGGACAGTCAGTATTCACACTGCAGATGATTTGTGTATCCAAGAGCTGTCATCCCAAACTCAACTCCAGGAAGGGCAGAAATATCATGCTAAGGTATGATATCCTAAAGATGGCTTTTTGAGGGTGGGGTAATTAGTTTGCAAATTAGCACAGAAGACAGTAGAAATGGCCTTCCACTGAGTGACATTTAGGGTGCTGATTATAAATAAATTCACTTATTCAGTCTTATCCTACCTCTCTTCCTAATCAGGGCATATGATTCTTTTGAGGCCTTTCTTAGCATGGTGGTACCTAAACAAGTGGGTGAGACAATTCTAGATGCTGTTATTAGGCTTACAGAACTCAGTTTCTATAACACAGGGGCATCTGTTTTTGCTGTTTCTTTCATACAAATAGTTGTCACACTACCTAAAATGGCACTCTGACTTCACTGACCTCAAAGAAGAGCTGAATCTGTTTGTTAAAGTTTGTGTAATTAAGTTGTTTTTATTATAATGTTGCATGGGAATGGGTTTGGGGTACCTCTGCCCGTCAAACTGTGCATGACAAGCGAGTTGAAATCAATTTAATGAGGTGTGGGATGGGCTGATGGGAGCAGCCTGGGCATTCCAGGGAGGAGGAACCCTGGGGATAAGGGTGCTGGGCTTCTCAGAGGTTGCAAATGCGAAGCTTGTTTTTGGTTTTAGACAGTTCCTCAGGCAGCACAGCCTGCCCTTGAATTTGCTGTGTTGCTGAAGATGATCTTGAACTTCTGATCCTCCTGCCAGGACCTCCTGAGAACTAGCATTACAGATGACATGGAATTAATTGCACCTGGTTTATTCCATGCTGGGGATTGAACCTAGGCTCTTGTGCATGAATACAGGGCGCTCGAACAACTGTGCTACATCCTCAGCTCTGCAAGTGGACAGAAGGGCCAAGGGTGTGGCCAAGCTTGTGTATGCATGCACATGCACATACACACAAAGAAAAGTAGAAACAGAGATGGGGGAGGGAAAAAGAGAAAGAGTGAGTGTGCGCGCACACACACACACGTGTGTCTGAGCCAACTGTGTCCCTCTGAAGGACTCAGGTCCTGGACATTAATTAATCAAGGGCAAGACATACCTGATCATGTGGGGGCTGAGACCCTATGTCATGCTTTTTCTTTCTTTTTTTTTTTTTTTTTTTTTTTTTCGAGACAGGGTTTCTCTGTGGCTTTGGAGCCTGTCCTGGAACTAGCTCTTGTAGACCAGGCTGGTCTTGAACTCACAGAGATCCACCTGCCTCTGCCTCCCGAGTGCTGGGATTAAAGGCGTGCGCCACCACCGCCCGGCCTATGTCATGCTTTTTAAGGCACCTGGATGCTTTCCTTAAGCTCAACAATCCTCTTCCCAATACTTTAGAGAGGGTTCTGAAGGAGGCAGAGCAGAGGACAGCACAGAGAAGTCGGATTAGAGACCAGCATCAATTAGCAGTTTTGGGTGACGGTGCTGGGAAGGAGAGTGCGGTTTCCAGGTGTTTTAGGCAGTGATTGACTTACTGGAATAACTGACAGTTACCACATGGGCTGGGCTAAAGGAGCTCCAGAGCCTGTGATAGCTGACAAGTTTCTGGCTTTGGAGAAGGATGGAGAGAGGGCCAGTCCTTCTTGGGGTTCCATTACCCCTATCCTTTCCATTACAGGAATGCCAATGCATTCCTGCCTGGCACCCACCTTGCTTTGGCCAGCGGTTGCTCAGCTCCTCCAGACCTCAGTCCCTGCCTGAGTTATCTGGCTTGATGAAGAACTCAACAAGGTGTGTGTGTGTGTGTTTTTTTTAAAAGATAAAAATGTCATTATCTGATCATACTCATTCATGAAGCTATTTCCTTTATCACTTGGTTCCTGTCCTGTGGACCCCGGTGCCCACATTCCTGGCAATGAGCAAGACTGCTTGCTTTATTAGGGCTCTATTCATGGTTCTGCATGTGTGGCCCTCACATGAGGCAACGCTGATTTTTCAAATTCAAGGGCCAGTGTAAGGAATGTTGTCACTGAGCTAACCAGTGACATGTGAAGCAATATGAATTCTTTGCATATTTTATTTTTCTTTTTTTGATTTCCAACTCACACACATCTGGCATATTTTACATCTTTGCAATAAAACATGGTTACAATAGCTTAAGGAATTTATATATCCAAAATATTTCACCATGATCTCAAGATGAAATGACCTTGTCTTCCAGATGTTCAGTGCCTTCCCAATTCTAAGCTACAAACTCAAGATATTGCTCACAGCCTGGTGATGATAACGTAGTCAGTACACTGATTTCCCATAATTTCAGAATTTCATAAATACAAACAACAATGAAGAAGGAATAATTCAGTGCTAAAACGTTCTAGTACAAGGTGGATGACAAATAAGTAATCACAGCAATAAATAATGATATGTGTCTGGTGCAAAGTGCCAATACAAAGAACCCATTATCCTGCTTTATCTTTTGAAATCAATGGCTGCAAGTGAGTGAAATTCTGAGAAAATTACATTCCTGTAACATGCCTCATAGCCCTACCAACACGATATGTACATCTATGACAATACAGTCACCAAATATACAAAGAAGAAACATGAAGAAAATGTATAGACCCCTGGGTGATAGCTGGATCGGGACGATGGATGGAAAAAATTATTTGAGAGCCATCATTCTATACTGTAAAAGATGAAGTGCCTTAGGCTAGGCTTGTGGTTTTAGGTGAGAATCTCACAAGAAACGAAAGGGACAAGTTCAGTTATTGTTGTAATAAAGTCTGACTCATTAATTATTAAACTAAGCTATTTGAGAACCAAGGAGGGAAATGTTAGCATCCTCATCCTCTCCCAACATGGAGACAGGGCCAGTGGCTGACACCAGGGGAGAGATGTCCAGGTGCTGGGAAGTTGATGCATTGGGACTAATGATCATGACTCCCATTTCCACAGTAGAAACCAGGCCCTCATCGCCAGGCTCCCTTCCTGTTGCATCTTCAGGTCCTAAAGGGTAGGGCTGAATTTTCTTTGTATAAAGTACCAACAATGGCAAATAATAGCTTAGTATCCAAACGCTATATGAGCAAACTTTACTTAGAAGGGATGGATTTAGACTAAAAAGCAAATCATATTTTGGTGAAAATGTCAAAATTACTGATTGAGCCCAAATTCAACCCTTTTGAACAAGCTGCGTCCTTTCCATTCCCTAGCTTGAATGCACCAGTTCCATCAAAACTCAGGGAGTAGGGAGCATGCGGGTTCTAACTCCACAGTAAATTAACAAAGGCCGCTCTTTCTTTATACAAGGTTTCACTTTTACAAAAGTATCCCTTTAAATAAGATGCATATGATGTACAAAGTATCAAACGTGGGTTTTGTTTTTCTCAGCTTGAAAAGAGGCTGGAAATGGGATGCAGGTTAAGTTCAAAGCTTAAACCTTGTAACAACTGGACACAAGGTTCCTCAGAATTGTCAAAAGTCTCTTGTGAGGCTTCCTACAACCTTTCTCAATAAACGACAATATATGAAATAATTACCAAAACGTCTCCTAATTCAGATAATTTACATGATATGAGCTTGCTTGACAGCAGCTGGTGTTCAGTCCTGGAAAAACAGGATGAAATGGCTCCTGACTATGATGTTCGGCGACTGCTGGGTGGGATGGATGTACAGAGCCGATGTGGACGAGTGTCCCCACCAGAGATACGGCCTTTCCACAGAGCACTTGTGCTCTCACGTGAACGTGGCCTCTGCAGCTTCTCTTCAGTACCTGTTCTGATGCTCATAATGCCACCGATTAAAATCTATATTAAAAGCTACAATGCTGCCGGAAGCCATGCCAGTGATCAGAGTCCTGTAAGAGCAGAGATGGTGGTGAAGAGAGACAGGAAAATAATAAACACTTGCCACTTTCTATTGGACACGGGCCTTATCTCAAAAGTCCCCACGTCTTAACTGAGAGAGGTCTAGCATTTCTTCTTGATTCTGCCAAGAGCTGCTCAGCTAGTGGAGAGTCCTGCTAGAGAACATTAGTCAGGCCCATACAACCACACATTCCAGTGTGACGTGGGCTCTGCTGCCTCCAGAAGTTGTATGTATGGTCTATCCATATAGTCCTCTGGGACCAGGCCCGGGCTTTCTCTACAATTCTGGCCTTTATTTCTCAGTGTCCTTAACCACTCCATCCCTTATCTACTTGCCATATACCCTGATATGGGGGGTGGATATATGAGCCGCCAGTTTTCCTGAATCCTCAGGTACCAATTTCATTTTGTCTTCCAGATAGCTTAGCCATTGTACACAGCAGGCGGTATCATTAAAACCTCCAGACTTAGTGCATCCATCCTGAGTCATTGTAGTCAACATACAGGTGAGATAATCTCTGTCCCCTCTTACTTGAGCCTCCTAAACAAACAAAGGCTCCTTTCTCTGGGATGGCTCACTACAACTGACTACATACAAGTTTCCTGACATTCTGCCCTGATGGAGCAGAGTGCTTAGCTGTTAGTCCAGACCATCTTCAGACAAGTGTGTCCTGAACATACTTCCCCAATAGGTGTCTACCAGTTATACTTTCTGTGTATGAACTGTCCCAATGTAGCACTGCATTGCACCATACATATAATCAAAATTAAGAATGAGATTAAAATGGAACCTTTCCTGCACTACTGTTGCTCTACACGTGTTCGCTGATGCCCACTGTGACCCAGCCTGACAAATGGCTCCTCCTCAGCTTCCCACATCGCCAATCATTTCCTCCCAGGGTCTGGTCCTGCTCCCCTGCCATTCAATTAGATTACAGTCATGGAATGAGTCACTTTATCATGTACCCTTAGCATTTGGCAGGACACTTCTGCTAAATACTGGTAACAGATATATGCAAAAACGCATGTGAATCAATTGAAGGACAAATATTTAATCTACTTGAGAAGATGTTTAAAACACACTAAAAAACACTCATGTATACACAAAGAATTAGGAAGTAAGTCACACCTGTTTACTAGTCTACTTCAATGGTAACAATAAGCTTACCTTAAAAATTTTTATTCCTCAGACTCCATCAAGTCACACTGCCTTTTTCTTGTGTGTGTGTATGTGTGTGTATGTGTGTATGTGTGTGTGTATGTGTGTATGTGTGTGTGTGTGGTATGTGTGTATGTGTGTGTATGTTTGTGTGTGGTATGTGTATGTGTGTGTGTGTGGTATGTGTGTATGTGTGTGTGGTATGTGTGTGTATGTGTATGTGTGTGTATGTGTGTGTGTGGTATGTGTGTATGTGTGTGTGTGGTATGTGTGTATGTGTGTGTGTGGTATGTGTGTATGTGTGTGTGGTATGTGTGTATGTGTGT
>NC_022009.1:105159132-105168671 GCF_000317375.1 Microtus ochrogaster
TGTGGTATGTGTGTATGTGTGTGTGTGTGTGTGTGGTATGTGTGTGTGTGTGGTATGTGTGTATGTGTGTGTGTGGTATGTGTGTATGTGTGTGTAGGTCAGAAAACTACTTTGGCTTCGTGCCTCAGACACTCTCTGTCTCTCTCTCTGTCCTGGAGCCCATGGACAAGGCTAGGCTGGCTCACAAACCCCAGGGATCATCATGTCCCATCTCTCCAGGGCTAAGGCTACAGTGTACACACCATGTCTGGCTTCTTTATGTAGTTCTGATATTTAAACTTGAGTACTCATACCTACACGGCAAACAGTTTACTAATTGGATCTTCACTCTGCTTTTCTTGATGTCCTCTGTACCATTCATTCTATTATACTGTAAAAGTGCTTCATTTATTTATTATATGTGTTAATACTTAAAATATTTCAAAGCTAATATTTTCCAAGAAACTTTTCCTTTAGTAGAAAAGTTGGGGCTTCCTTGGGTTCTTACTCATCTCCAGTTTGCACTTTCTGTGCTGCTCAATCCTTAACTTGGATGGGATGAGGAGAATGCCATGCTTCCGACCTGTTCCAGTGATCACACTGCCCTTGACATGGCTCACCTTTGGTCATGGGATAAGTCCATTGCTCTAATGCCAGCATCACATCCGGGGTAAATGTACAGCTGCTTGAAGTCACAGGCCTGCCAGACCTCCACCACACCATTGTCCCCTCCAGTCACCAAGTTCTGTCCATCGCTGCTCAGGAGAATAGCCTTCAAAAAAATAGGCAGAGATCAATGATCTCTTTGTTTCTGGTGAATGGCCATGACTGAGCAGCAATTAGCTGAACAGTCACACAACTTCCCTAGTATATGCAAGCTTAATCAACCATCCAAACAACCACCAATACCCAACCAACTACCAGCCAATCAACACCCACTCACCAACCAAACAAGCACCAGGTAACCAACTGTGAAAGAAAGAGCCAACCAACCACTAAACAACCGGGCAACAATTCACCAATCCACATCCAACTACTAATCAACCAACCAACCAACCAACCAACCAACCAACCAACCAATGACCAATCACTCACCAACCACTAACCAATCATCAATCATTCATCAACCACCAGCCAACTAATTACCAGTCAACCAACCACAAATCAACCACCTACCAGTTACTAACCATCCAATCACCAACCACCCACCAGCCACTAGCCATCCAATCACCAATCATCCACTAATCACAAACCAATGAACAGTCTACCAAGAAACCAAAAGACCACCAAACAACTACCTGGAAAGTACTGTCAATCTCCTTAACATTTTATTTAGCCAGATGTCTAAGTTACCTAGATCCAATCCACAGAACTTTCAATATGGAATCTATCAAGGTTTTTTGTTGTTGTTATTTTCACAAAGACATAGGATCTTATTAAAGTCAACTGAAAAGAATAAAATTTTTAAGGGGCTAAAGAGATGACTTAGTGTTTAAGAATGCTCCCTGTTCTTCTAGAGGACCCAAGTTTTGTTCCCAGCAGCCATGGCTCACAATCACCTGTAATTCAAGATCCAGGGGATCTGATGCCTTCTTCTGGTCTCTGAATTCAAGTGTGTGCACTCCCTGCTCCCCAAATATAGCATAATTAAAATAAAAATTTACTAATTTAGTTATAAAATTATGAAAGTCCCAATGAGAATGCTACCGATCTAATCTAGGTAGATTAGAGAGAACATTGTGAGATGTTCTCAATCTGTGAGAACATTGCATTTTGTGAAACTCTTAACATTGCTAATGGAGACTTAGTATAAAAAGCAGAAATACATTTTACAATAGTTTTTAGTACTGACACACCAGGCATTGTACTTCATTTGTAAATGTGGGCAATAGGGAACTTGAAGCTATAGTCAGGGTTCTCAGGATAGGCCTCTTTGTTTTATAGAGCCATGTGTCCTGGTCATTTTCTGTCTACTTGGCAGAACCCTAAATCTAGGAAGGAGGAATCTTAATTGAAAAAAATGCCTCAATAAGACTGGGCTGTAGGTAAGCTTGTAGGGTATTTTCTTAATTAGTCATTGAGGTGGGAGGGCCCAGCCCACTATAGATGGTGCCACCCCTGGGCAGGTAGTCCTAACTCATAGAAGCAAGCCATGAGGAACAAGCCAGTAAGCAGTGTTCCTCCTTGGTCTCTGATTCAGTTCCTACTTAGAGGTTTCTGCCTTAAGTTCCTGACTTCCCTTCATGGTGAAGTGTGATCAAGCTGAAATAAACCCTTTCTCTTTCAAGTTGCTTTTGAGCATGGTGTTTTATCAGCAATAGAAACCCTAACTAGGACAGCATGGGAACATGGAGCTGAGATCACTGTAAAGCAGCTTGAAATGACAGCCTCTAGGCAAACAGCTGTGGTCTCTAGAGTCTCACTTACTGAGCTGCTTATTCAGGATCGAGGGATCTTGGGTTTGCTCAAACCATCACCATGAGTTTGCTTGCTTTCAAGCCCAGCATGTGTTTACGTGGATGTTGGGGAAGCTCTATGCCAAGCCAATTTTATGTCAAGCAAGTTTGATTCCCGTGGCTTCTTGCTGCTCAACACTGATGGGTACTCACCCGAGTGGAATCATTGATCTCCATTTGAGCCAAAAGTTTTCCATTGATGCTGAAGTTGCTAAACCGTCCTCGCTCATAGTATATGATGCAGTGGCCTTCACTGGATACAGAAATTAAGCGTGGAAACAAGCAGTTTTCTGGCCCTTCTAGGGCCCTCAGAAGGTCTCCAGTGATGGTATGGACAAGGCAAGGGCCTTCTGCAGTGAGAAACACAGGTGCCAGGCCAATTACAGAAAATACCAGGGCCACAAACCCCAAACAACACCTAGACACTGGGGTTTGTTAAGGTAGATGAAGACAACAGAAGTGTGCAGTGGTTATAACACTTATGCACACCCACGTCACCCACCTACACTCACGCACACAAACACACACGTGATGCAGCACCCACAGTTTTCTAAAGCTCTAATCTCTTCTCCCACCTCCAACAACAGTCATCACCACAGGTTTTAGTTCCCAAGTCAAATGAGCAAAGAGTGTGTGCAAGGAGTTTGCTCTGCGGTTTCTAAAAGGTTCTCATTAAGAAAGTGATCAGAGCTGTTGCTACACTTTCCAGCTGCATCAGATTTCAGCTTCACAGTACAAACATGTCATTGCCAGGCGAACTTTGCGTTGGTAGTTTATATGTAAGGTGTAAATGTATAATTAAGAAGTTAAATAATTAATTCAGACTACAGAAATACATTTTGCCTTTTAATATTAAGAGTGGGGCAAAAGTGTAAAGGGTATAGAGAAAGGCTTATCTAATTTCAGGGCAATTTTATGGCCTTGGAAAATATATAAGAAAATATATTAAGTTTCCACTGACCTAATCATGGAAACAAATGCTGTAACTTCATACTATATGCCCGCCTCTTTGCTCTCAAAAACTAAAGCCTGAAAAAACTGTGGTTACTTTTTTATTGGTCAATTGATTTGAACAGCCACATTTTTACACACACAAAAAGGTGTCAATATCAAACACTCTCCCCTGTTAATCTCTCCTCTGACTAAAAAGGAGAAAGCTATAGAGACTTGTGGGAAATCCCTTTGACATCACCACTTGTAGGAAAACGGTGTTTTGCTTACACCCGCAGAGCTAGGCTCACTTGTTCTGAAATGCAAAGCAAATGGTCTCTTGTTCTTAGACTGTTCATACTCCATCATGCTGCTGAACAATCTTTGACAACAATATCTGATCATATAGAGTCTTAGACTTTGATAAAAATGAATATAAAATAGCACTCCCCCCCCCCAAAAAAAAAACTTCAAGGAATTCTCACTGAAAATAACAATGCTAAGCCCTTCCACCTCTTGGGCTGTAGGCCTCTGCACAGCTTTGCTAGCCTCTTCCACTCTCGCCCTTATGGTTTTTCTGCCCTGAGAGTTCCCACAGAGGTGTGTAATCCCTGTCAGAAAAGCCAAGAACCACCTAAATTTCCTCTTTAGATGACAATTCTCCCACAAAGGCAAAGAAGCAGACTGTGTCTCCTTTCCCTCTCTCCTTGCACAGTCAGTTTTGCATAGAAAGAATCTGTAAGGATGTGAAGGTACTAAGGCCAGTCTAGTGAGTAACTCGATCCAAGCTCCCAGTGCATTAATGATATGCCTCCTTTGCCTTTTGAATGTGCCTTTTCATGGCTGCATCATATAGATTCACTACAAATTTAATTTATCAGTGTCTGGGTTAGAATGTTGGTGACCACATTGTAAACTTTTAACCATATTTTATGTCAATGCTGGTAAACATTACTAATCTTTGATAAAACTAAGCAACTGCAGAGAACCCAGATGCTACATCTGTCTGTGTTGAATCTCTGGAAGAAATCAACAAGAGTCACATTTAGCTAGAAAATGCTCACTGTCTAGAGGTGGAACGTGAAGGAAATGGTTTCTGACCTTTAGCACCACTGATAACGAGTCCGAGTTCCGCGCAGACGGAGACACAGACAACTTCATGGTCATGGCCTGTGAGGACAGCTCTGGGCGCAGGATAGTCACCTACAAAGAAGCAGCAGCAGGGCATCACTGGAGACCAGAACAGACACGAGGAGCCACTTATAAAACAGTCACCAACGATGAGAAGGACATTTCCTAGCCGTATGGCCAGAGCCACTCACTTTACCTTTCTGCCTGTCCCTCGTGTGTGACATGGCATAACTACTATCCTGCAACAGGGCGGCTGGGACAGCTAGGACATTAATCCATGTGCATGCTCAGACCCGTCAGTGGCTATTCTCTCACTCAAGCAGTTATGAGTGGAATTATGTACTCATGGCAATGTCCTGCGAGGTCATCTCACTGTCTCTAGTTCCAGCTTAAATATGAACATGGGAGACATAAAGCACTGGGCAACAGTAAATGGTTCCTGATGTACAGTGACCAAAAATTAACTTAAAATCCCATGACGCAGCAACTGGTTCAGATTCCAGATGAGCACAGGTTAGGGACTGGAGTTCTTTCAGCACACATATGTTTTCCTGCTATTATAGACACACGATGGTTCCGTTACCTATTCCTACTGTCATCTTCAGCATGTACCAACTTAATACACATTTAGATTGGGTTGCAGCAGACTGTGTGACTTTTAAAGTGATTAATGTGACTTTTATTAGAATTCATTAAGCAAACTCTGACTTGGGATTAAGACAGAATTTCCAACCATTTTTGAAAGGAACTACACAAGCTGCTGCCATCTTGTAATACAGATTTACATAAAGTGGGATTCTCAGCATTGAGAACAATAAAGTCAGAATGTCCATGGAGTCTGAAAAATGGACACAATGTTCTACATCCTCCAGTGTCCAGGGCTCAACCAAGAGTTAGTTCTTCATGTTAAAATGAACCAGCAGCCCAGTGACACTTGGCTTCCTCCTTTAATAAATGGTGAAATTAAAAGTATACCAAAGAACCGTTTTAATAGAAACATCTATGATTTGTTATGGGTAAATGTTTGATTTGTATACCTCTTTCTCTGCCTGTATAACTACGGTTGTATAAAAATGCCATGGGTGCAAAGGTGTCAGAAGTGGAGGAGGTTTAAGGAACTGCCCTGTTTCAGTCTGTCCCACAAGGCTCCAGGGGCCACTGAGCCACTTCCAGAGTGCCTACTGTGACAAGAGCTGGATTGGACATCTCATGCTCTCACACTCACTTAGAAACAGCCCCTACACCTCCACCCAAACAGGCAGAGGTGAGCGGAAGCAGGAGGGGGTATGGGCAAAGTTGCAAAGGAAAGACAAGTGTCTGAATTTTCCCCTTCTTAGGAACAAAACTAGCTAGGCAGCCAGGCTGAGTCGTCTTCCACTGATGCATGCACTCTCCACCTGCCTAGCTGCCTTCTGTCAGCAAGGGGCTGAGGCCAGAGTTACGGAAAGTGAGGATATGTAGCATTTGGTAGCAATATTAATGAGAGCTTATAACACCCGGTTTCCAGGAACAACACACATGTTATTCGCCCATGTCTTATCTTGCTTTTGTTTCTAAAGCAGTTATACTAAACTCATATGGTCAATGTCATCGGTTCATGTCATTGATTCTTTTCTTTTAGGAAAGAGTATGTATACAGAAAGCCACTTTTGTGTGTGTATCTGAACCAATTACTTCATTTTAAGTCACCAGTTTCATAGCCAATTGCTATTGCACCTTGAAGATCCACACTGTAGCCTGGGTATCATAACAGCATCCAACTCTTTCACAATTCTAGAAAATTCATGTTCTAAGAGATCAGCAGATGCTTTCTTGAGGACAGAAAATTGTATGATTTTTTGTGCTAAATTTTATTCATTCTGATGAGACTAAAACTTCTCCCAAGTAGTTACACAGATGTAATCCCTCTGGGCAGAACTATATTGTGAACTTTTTTCCTGTGCAAAGTTGCTCTAAGATTAATTGTGAGCAAGACTGTTTTTCTCTCGCTAGGGTTGAGGGGTCCAAGAACACATTTGCAAGATGTGAGAATCACCCTCCTCTTCCTTTCTTTGTGATGTTGATGACAATTTTGTTCTCTTTAAAAAGAACCAAGTTGGTCTTCCAGCAAAGCAGCCAGACTTGCCTTTGTTTCTGGAATTAGGGAATTTTTAAAATATTTATTACACATTAAGTATTTATATGTTTAAGATTTAAAAAATAAAATGAATTCCTTTGTTCTGAACCCTGCATAAGAAATGTAGAACTGTTAGTATGCCCTTTTTACACCTTAAAGAGCATCACATACTTTTAAAGTTTTCTCTTCTGTTTGCTGTTTATTTTTGTAGAGTAGACTGCTCAGCTTGGGAAGTTTTTTGAGTTCTCTGTCTGCTTTTTTTTCTGTGAATTCTTTCTGGATGCGTACCTCTGCATACCGTCATCTTGTATTTCAGAGAAGGGCCCTAGGTTTGGGCCTCAGGTCTTAGCACTCCTCTTTCCAAGAACCACGTCCTGGCCTGAGACCTGGCACTCACGTACAGGCCCAGGTGTGGAGACTGGAAGGCTCCAGGGCTGGCATGTGCACCCGCTGCCTAGCTGTCCCTTCTGCACTAATGTGACTCAGGAGGGCTTCCTATTTTCTGCTTCTCTAGAGATTCTCATGTTGGGAGAGTTCTCTCAGATGCGTCAACGTGAATTCCCCTTTTGAAGCATTTCCAAACACGGACTGGGAGAAGGAGCCCTGCAGCCCACAGCCGTTTGCCATCAGCTCGAAATCTATGCAAACTGTTGTAATGGGCTTTGAATACGGTACAATATCTGTCGGTCTTGAGTTTATCTGAAACATATTCACAAAACTGAAAAACTGTGCTTCTAAGATATCTTGAGTTTCTGTTTAAAGTGAGACTCGGGCATTAATAAGATGCGTGGGTGCACACTTGTGGGCCAGAGGTTGAGATCCAGTGTGTTTTAGATCCAGCTCTAATAAACTGTTATTTCCCTAATATGCTATGAAAAAAGGATAGAGAAGTAAGAAAAATGTACAGTTTAAATTCCTTCTGTGACATATTTTCCACAAGGAAGAAAGCTCCTTGAAGACCTGTCTAGCTGCTTTCCATTATGATCTCCTCAGATCATGGAGGGTGGGACCTCTCTCTGTGGTGCTGCTTGGGTCCTGGAAGCACTGCTCTTTTCAAACTGCTCTAGGCTCAGCTGTAAAGTAAAGAAAATGTTCTTCAAAGCTTTGCGAGTGGGAAAATCTGCAGCAAGGACAAGTGCCGTTCCTACATTTCATCACCAGAGACAGACGTCACACACCCCAACAGTCACTCGAGATCTTGGTAATATCCTGTCACTGTCACATCACAGCTGATGGATGGAGCTCAGGGTTAAAGGGCCTGGCACAGAGGGAGGTGCAGGTGAGACCTCCTCTCCAAGGACCACGGCACTTCACCCCTTCCCCGCTCATTTCCTCAAGGATGAGGAAACCTCATCTTGCCTCACTCCAGTGCTGTGGATGATAAGGAACAAATGCATCTGGTCCTCACAGGCAAGCACTGGGAATTCTAAACAGAAAAGGCTTAAAATACACAGAGTTCATCTCACCTTTATTAAAAGTCATTTCAGTATCCTTGAAACAGATGAAAACCTAAAAAGGCTGTCAATGCTGCACACAGACGTGGCAGGAGTGGTCTCATTAAGATGGTCTGTAGCTTTAAGAGATGGTCATCACAAAGACTGCTCATGGTTCTTATGGAAATAAGGGGACTTCCACCCTTCTAAACCAGCTAGGAATGAGTGCTGAGGCTGTGAGACCCAGCGTCCTCAGGGCTGGTCTGTGAGTATCAGAGGATGAGTGACACACACAGGTCAGATTTTACTTATGGCCTTGTACAGAATCGAGGCACAAACTATTTTCATTCATGCGTACACTAACAACATGATGGGATTTTAATTTAAAGTTCCAAAATCAAACATCAAATGTTATAGTAATTTCATTGACACAGTGATTTCAAATATTTACCAGAAACTTTCTTGAATAGCTAAGAACAGTGGCTGATAGGTTGGATCACACCAGTGGCCCATGATGGGATATCTTTAACCACACCCTCACAGGGGCTAGGACTTCCTGGTCCCTCCTTTTCTTCACAACAGCCACAAGATTCGCAGATACCCGAGTCTGTGAGCCAAAGTTGTCTAGTCAGAGAACGTATAAGTCACTCTTGATCTTCATGTTATATCCAACACAGGCTAAACATCTTTCTGAAAGTCTCAGGGCTACCAAGGGAGAAGACAAACAGAGGACAAGAGGAAAGCAGTTTCACTCCTGTCACCAACCCAAAAATGTCTCCAGAGATGATATGGGACACTATGCAGAATAGTTTCACCCCTCCCTGTGCTAAGCTAGGATGATCCATTATGGGCATGGCCCATGAGGCCTCAGAATGTCCTGTGACTGAGAAGTATCCCCAGCTGCCCATGCTTCCTCTTCCTCTGACACCTAATAAAAGAACATGCTAACATTTACTACACCATAGGTAAGATCCTTGGACTGAGAAATGACTCAACTAGTTTCATACACACACACACACACACACACACACACACACACACACACACACACACACACACACACATATATACACACACACTAAAACATTTGATATTTGATTTTGAAACTTCAAATTAAAATCACATCATGTTTTTGTAAGTGTATGCATGAATGAAAATAATTTGTACCTCGATTCTGTACAAGGCCATTATATATATAATATATATATAATATGTGTGTGTATTAATTTAATTAAAGATTGCCTCTGTGCCAGTGTCGTCCATGCCCCAGCTCTTATCACACTGTGGGTCAGTGGTGGCTGAGGGACTAGTTCTAGGATTGTCTCTGGATAAAAGGCTAGTGGCAGACAAAGAGCTGAACTCAGTTTGGTCGGTGTTTGGTTGAAGGCTGCAGCTGATAGGAAGGTCAATGTCTACGGCTGACTTCACCACAATGGGTGGCCAAAGAAGGTGTGTGTGCAGAGGTATGTGTGCAGAGAAGGTGTGTGTGCAGAG
>NC_022009.1:105168801-105177273 GCF_000317375.1 Microtus ochrogaster
CCATCATTTCAGTCCTCTCCTTTCACAGTCTGCTCAGTGTTTACACATGCGCAAAGAGACCTGGGTTTAGAAAGTGGATCAGAGCAGCATGTAACTTTTTCACACATATTACTCAGTGGATATTGGTGGATTTGATTTGAAAGATGAGCACTAAATCCCTTTTCAAGGTTTTATATTGCATGGTTTTAAAACTTTCATATGTATGTATCACTCAAAATAAACATTTAAATTACATTCTTTAAAGCAGATTGGTCTTGAGCTAAGGTCCTAATGCATTTTCGGGGTTTACTGAAGACACAATGATGTTAACTCGTTCCTCTTGTGACTATCTTGTTGGAAGCTACAGCACGTAATGAGAGCTGTCAAGTCCCAAGATCAATGAAACTCGTGCCCTGGGGATTCCGCAGGAATAGCATTGATCTGGTTAAAGCTCACCAGTCAGAGATGGGCTGTAATATATTGCAAAGAAGGGCTCTAGAGGATAAGCGGCCAAGTCCAAGACACCTACCTGACAAAAAATTCAATCAGCTCCTAGCACAAATTGCCTGCCCTATTCTGCGTTCTTTCATGCAGGAGGCTGCTTCCAATTAAAGTGCGCAAATTAATTTTTATCACTTCCAAATTAGTTTCAGAATTTGTGTAAGGCTGTTTCAGATGAAAGCACCTGTCCCTCATGTCTTTGCAAGTCTGTTATCTAGCCAGGGACCTATTGTAAATCTCCAGGATAATTTCCTATGTTCAATGCCACACGAAAGAATAACAATAGCATCATGAGTATAAAAAGCATTAATGACCAGGACCATCCGACTAGTACGAGCACGTAGCATTTATAGTCTGGAATTCTGTATCATAATCTGTTTGCAAATTTCTATTGTCTTTGTGACACAGCCATTGAAATAAAGGAAAAAGAGACAGGATGAGACTTCTGAGATGTATAAATCAGTTACGACAATTTATTTGGCATAACTTGACATAACGAAACTAACCTTTCTATAGCTGCCTAAAAATCTAAACATTACTTATTTTTCTTTGTAGAATAAAGGCATCCATTATTATGTAGTGCTGACAGCACTAAAGAAACAAGTATATTAAGGCCCTTTGACCTCATGGTTAGATTCCAGCGATACATAAAATCAGATACAAATCCTCATTCCAGGCTGCTGGTTTGATGAACGAGTCTGGTTTGGTCTCTACACCATACAAAATGATTCAATGTTTATGGTAGGTTAATTCCCAGATTATAGCAGCTACTGGGCAACAGTGTCCCAGGTTGGGGTTCTCCTTAAGTCTAGATTATTATATACACCCTCCAAACCCAAGGGCATACATTATACCATACATTGTTACCAGTTTAGCATAAGTGCCCTTTAGGTATTGAACAGCAATGATTTAGAGACAGAACATGTACAATCTGGTTCTCTAACTTGTGACTTGGTAGCTAGACTAGATTAAACTGGACAGTATTTTCACATCGTCAGTTTTTGATGACAATGACTCCATGTTACGACAGTACCACAGCTGTCACAGGTATGGCAGTCTATGTAATGAGTGCTGTGGCTGCCTTTAAAAACATAGCTGCTTGAGCCAGGCATAGATATTTTGTGGAGACAGACTGTTGTAGAGAAGGGCATAAAACTATCAAATTAATGAGATATGAAATTTAAGGATTTTATTCTTGTGGTTATCCATCTGGCAAAAAGCAGAAAGTTTTTTGTTTTTGTTTTCTTCCTTAAACACAACTCATGAGTCCACAGGCAGAATGTGAAGTTCTGGGTATGTATCCATGTACTGATGGTGGTAATACTACTTGACAGAGCTACCGAGTCACGGAAGCACTCAGTGTGCTTACTCACTCAGGGGCAGGACTTACTCCTGGAGGCTGGGGCTTCCTCTGTCTAGGGCACAACACAGGGACAGAGCAGGCAGCAGCACTTCTCAGCTGCTCCACCCATACTGTATCTGCTCCTCCTGCTTTTTCTAGAAGAGCACACAGCTATGCCCACATTTCATGTCAGATTGAGGACTGCAGAGTGTGCTTTATGGAAGTTTGTAGGTTCAAAGATGACAAGGTTTTTTTTTTTTTTAAATCTATATATGGAAGCAACACTAAAAAATGTAGTGGCATTTCATTTTTTATGTATACAATACCCCGTCTGTGTGTATGCCTGCAGGCCAGAAGAGGGCACCAGACCCCATTACAGATGGTTGTGAGCCACCATGTGGTTGCTGGGAACTGAACTCAGGACCTTTGGAAGAGCAGGCAGTGCTCTTAACCTCTGAGCCATCTCTCCAGCCCCTCATTTTTATTTTAATAAATAAAGCTTGCCTGAAATTCAGAGAGTAAAACAGCCCCTCTGGTCAGCCTTACAGACCAGGCTGCAATACCATGCACCTTTAATCCCAGTAGCCGCACTAGTTTATCATAGAAACCGGGTACTGCATGCCTTTAATCCCAGTGGTGCACACCTTTAGTTTTAGACCTAGAGAGGATTATGGAACAAGAGAAGACAGCTTACAGAGGCAGTATCATTCTGAGATTCCTGGAGGCAGGATCGCAATTTTGGACTGAGGTTGATGTAAGAGCTGCCTGTTTTGCTTTTTGGATCATCAGTTTGAACCTCAATTTCTCTCTGTGAGTTTTTATTAATTGTGCTTCAGAAAAATACATTCTGTTAATTGGCTTTTTAAAGGATAATCTTATCCGTGTCTAAGGCTGAAATAAAATGCTGCTTTTTAACTCAGGATGTGAAGGTATAGGCCTTTAATCTGAGCACTAGAGAGGCAGAGGCAGATGGATCTCGGAGAGTATGAGGCCAGTCTGGTCTAACATAGGGAGTTCGAGGCTAGCCAAGGCTAAAAAGTAAAACCCCACCTCTAAAAACACTGCTTCCAAAAATAAATATTATATTAACAACTTCATTCGTATTGATTCACGTAAGCATTGGGCATTTACATAGGGGCTTTACCTATTCTTAGTGTTTTTAGATTTAACTTTACTGAAGGATCAGTACTTGCCATCTTTAAGGTTAAATGCACCTTACATTTAAAGCTAACACAGATCGTTAGTATAATTTAATGTTTTCTTTAAGATATTTTACCTAATGATAGTATGTAACATAAAATCTCATCTTTGCTACCAGATGGTAGCTCTTTAAGACATGAATTCCCATCTAAAAGAGTTATTTTTAAAATTATGTGCAGCTGTGTCGGGTATATACATGTGCGTACAGGTGCTCACGGGTCAGAGGCATCAGGCTCCTCTAACTGCAGTTACAGTGGCCGAACCTCCTGAGGGGTGGGTGCTGGGAATCAGACTTGGGTCCTCTGCAAGAACTTGGATCCATCTCTATAGCCCTATAAATTCCTTTTTTGGATTATCCCTTCTGAGTTTCATTTTGAAGACATTAATTAGGTATAAAACTTTTTTTCTGTTGCTTTTTAAGATTCCTTTTCTTATACTGCATAATTTTTGTCAATGCACATATAAGATGCTTGGCCATGTTTAGAAGTGCCATAGTACTACAGAGATAAAGGACATTTGGAAACGTGAGATGGTACGCTTAGATACAACACATATACCAACAGTCTGTGTGTGGAGTGATGGCCCCTCCCTCACTACACACTAGAACTCTGCTACAGATGAGATAGGGATTTTGGAAGTGAACATAAGGATATTGCCTTGTTTAAATATATCAGGAAGTGTTCATTGATAACGTAGAGTCGGCAACAAATTTTTTTAGCATGTTAAAAAAAAAAACTTTGAGTCAACTGTCAGACCCCACTCCATAGTGTAGGCTAGAGGCCTTCATTTTTTCACACTTTTCTCTCCCCACACCAAGAGGTAAGCATCACTTTGCAGCATACTTTCCACTCCAGCTATGGAGGCTGAGAACAAAGTCCAGAGTATTCAGTGCAGGTGTTTCTGCAGTTTCTGTACTATGAAGGGGCCTTGGTTCCTGTCCATCGACAGCCATGTCCTGTTTTGTAGCATCCCAGATAAAATGCACACAAAGCTGGAAGAAGTGTGGGACTTAAAGGACATTCTTGCCATCTCTCCTGACACAGGGCACCGATGAACAGAAGTACCCGAGAGACCATCCCAGGCAAGGCCACTGACGTGGAGACAAGTGTTGAGCCACTCAACTGAGGCACAAATGAAAAGCTCACTGAATTTTAAGGAAGGCAGAGATTATACTTTCAGCACGAGAAGACCTGGGCCTCCCCCAGGCCAAAGTCACAGAAGTCGCTCATGTTTACACTTGCTTTTTCACGTAAGCTTTCGTGTTTTTAGTTCTTTACAGATTCCATAAAAATGAAGAAAAGAAAACAACAAAACTCGCTGAGTCACGTGCTGTGGAAAGAACCATTGTTGGAAACACTTACTGCTATTGGGGTTGTCGCCAATGATGTGGTGCCTCCCACTCCAATACCAGAGAAGCAAGGTGGCATCCCGAGATCCAGACACGATGTAGCAGTCCCCACCGATGTAGGATTCGGACCTGGCCAGGCATGTGACCACATCCCAGTGGCCAAACACAATCTGCGTCAGTTTCCCTGTGGCACAAAATGACATAATTTAGACTCATTGTCTTTATGGAAATAGACATAATTTTATTAATTAGTGAAAAGAAGCCACAGACTCTCAAATTTGCAAGAAATTCAAGTCCATTCACAGGTAACTTCTAAGGAAAGGTCTTATAAAATGAGATAATCAAGATTTGTCTCCAGAATTTGGGTCTGACAATGGAGGGTTTTACTTTTTCCCCTGGATTTGAATGCAAGGAGGGGCCAAAAGCATCACGGAGATATAAACTCAGGTCAGTGTGAGTTCAAGCAGTAGTTCATGTCTGAAGCAGAACTAACTGGTTAGATTACAGTGTGGTAACACAGCATGGACTCTCTACATTATCATGACTTCACATCAGAGAAGATACAGTCTTTGTGAATGCATGTGTGGTGTGTGTGTGTGTTTATGGGCATGTGTGTGCACCCATGAGTGGAGGCCAGAGGTTGGTATCAGAAGTTTTCCACAGTCATTTTCTGTCTTAGTTTGGAGACAGGGCCTCTCACTGAACCTAGAGCTTGCTAATTCAGTTAGACCACTACTTAAGAGCCCAGGGATCCTCCTGTGTCCGCCCCCTCAGTGCTGGGATGATAGGTGAGTACAGGCTTATGTGTGGGTGCTGGAGTGAGAATTCAGGTCTTCAAGCCTCCACCATCTCTTGAACACTGAGAATAAACTTGCTGTGAAGATTACCAGTTTCTGTAGAGTAAACTCTGAAACTCTTATCCCAAAACCCGCAGATGAGAATGTAGCGATTATCTGCTGTGACCACAAAGCAGTGGGCATTGATCTGGATGCTCTGGTCCACAAGGTCTGTGATCTGCCGTTTGTTCACACCAGAATTATTTGCTAAAAATAAACATAAAAGAAAGAGTTTGACATGTTCCTTCTATTGTGTTTCTATTGTGTGCAACAATTTGAGAAGTATTAGTACTAGTTCTTTGAAAGTCTTGTAGAATTCTGCATTAAAACCATCTGGGCTTTTTTTTTTTTTTTGGTTGGGAGACTTTTGATGACTGTTTCTATTTCTTTAGCAGTTATAGGTCTATTTAATTTGCTTATCCAGTCTTGATTTAATTACCCTGCTACCCAAACCACACAAACACATTCTAAGAAAGAGAATTACAGACCAATTACACTCATAACCATTGATGCAAAAATACTCAATAAAATACCAGCAAACAAAATCCAAGAACATATCAGAAAAAACATCCATCATGGTCAAGTTGACTTCATTCCAAAGATGCAGGAATGGTTCAACATATAAAAATCTGTCCATGTAATCCACAATATAAACAAACTATAAAAATATAATTATCTCATTAGATGCTGAAAAAGCCTTCAACAAAATACAACACCCCTTTATAATAAATGTCCTAGAGAGAGCAGGGATACAAGGAATATATCTAAACATAATAAAGGCAATATACAGCAAGCCAACAGCTAACATCGATCTAAATGGAGAGAAACTCAAAGTGATCCCACTGAATTCAGGAACAATACAAGGTTGTCATCTCTCTCCATATCTATTCAATATAGTTCTTGAGGTTTCAGCTAGAACAATAAGATAACAAAAGGAGATCAAGGGCATACAAATCGGAAAAGAAGTCAGACTTTCACTATTTGCTGATGATATGATAGTTTATATAAGCAACCCAAAAAATTCTAACAAGGAACTTCTATAACTCATAAACACCTTCAGTAATGGAGAAGGATACAAGATTAACTCAAAAAAATATCAGTAGCCCTCCTTTACACAGATAACAAATTGGCTGAGAAAGAAATCAGAGAAACATCACCCTTCACAATAGTCACAAATCACATATCTGGGAATAACTCTAACCAATAAGTAGAAGACTGTATGACAAGAACTTTAAATCTTTGAAGAAAGAAATTGAAGAAGACACCATAAAATGGAATGATCTCCCATGCTCTTGAGTAGGTAGAATTAACGTGGTAAAAATGGCAATGTTACCAAAAGCAATCTACAGATTCAATGCAATGCACATCAAAATCCCAGCAAAATTCTTCACAGACCTCAAAAGAATAATATTTAACTTCACATGGAAAAACAAAAAACCCAGGATAGCCAAAACAAGCCTGTACAATAAAGGAACTTCTGGAGGCATCACAATTCTTGACTTTAAACTCTACTACAGAGCTACAGTACAGAAAACAGCCTGGTATTGACATAAGAACAGACAGGATGAACAATGGAACCAAATCAAAGTCCCAGATATTAATCCACACACCTACGAACACCTGATTTTTGAAAAATATAAAAAATATAAAATGGAAAAAAAGAAAGCATATTCAACAAAAGCTGTTGGCATAACTGGATATCAACATGTAGAAGAATGAAAATGGATCCATATCTACTGTCATGCACAAAACTCAAGTACAAATGGATTAAAGACCTCAACAGAAAGCCAGCCACACTGAACCTCATAGAAGAGCAAGTGGGAAGTACACTTTAATGCATTAGCACAGGAGACCACTTCCTAAATATAACCCCAGTAGTACAGACACTGAGAGAAACAATTAATAAATGGAACCTCCTGAAATTGGAAGCTTCTGTAAAGCAAAGGACAAGGTCAACAAGACAAAACAGCAGCCTACAGAATGGGAAAAAGATCTTCACTAACCCCACGTCAGATAGAGGTCTGACCTCCAAAATATACTAAGAACTCCAGAAATTGGTCATCAAAAGAACAAATAATCCAATAAAAAAGGGTTATTGCAAACCTAAACAAAGAACTCTCAACAGAGGAATCTAAAATCGCTGAAAGACACTTAAGGAGGGCTGGAGAGATGGCTCAGTGGTTAAGAGCACTGGCTGCTCTTCCAGAGGTCCTGAGTTCAATTCCCAGCAACCACATGATGGCTCATAGCCATCTGTAATGAGATCTGGCGCCCTCCTCTGGCGTGTGGGCATACATGGAGGCAGAATGTTGTATACATAATAAATAAATAAACCTTTAAAGAAAGACACTTAAGGAAATGCTCAACATCTTTAGTCATCAGAGAAATGCCAATCAAAACAACTCTGAGATTCCATCTTACACCTATCAGAATGGCCAAGATCAAAAACACTGATGATGACTTATGCTGGAGAGGATGTGGGGTAAAGGGAATCCTCCTGCATTGCTGGTGGAAGTGCAAGCTGGTCCAGCCCCTTTGGAAATCAGTATGGTGATTTCTCAGAAAATTAGGAAACAACCTACCTACCTACAAGAGCCAGGAACACCACTTTTGGGTATATATCCAAAGGATGCTCAATTGTGCCACAAGGACATGTGCTCATCTATGTTCATAGCAGCTTTGTTTGTCATAGCCAGAACTTGGAAACAATCTAAATAACCCTTGACCAAAGAATGGATAAGGAAAATGCGGTACATTTACACAATGGAGTACTACCCAGCATAAAAACATAATGGCATATTGAAATTTGTAGGCAAATGGATGGATCTAGAAAACATCATATTAAGTGAGGTAACCCAGACCCAGAAAGACAAATATCATATGTACTCATATGGCTTTCAGACATAAAGCAAAGACAAACCGGCTTACAAATCACAATTCCAGAGAACCTAGACAACAATGAGGACCCTAATAGAGACATATATGAATCTAATCTACATGGGAAGTAGAAAAAGACAAGATCTCCTGAGTAAATTGGGAGCACGGGGACCATGGGAGAGGATAGAAGGGGAGGGGAGAGGAGAAAAAATGTATAGTTCAATAAATCAATTTAAAAATAAAAAGAATAAAAATAAATAAATCACATGCTGACTCTACACAAAGGAGGAGGAAGAAGAGGGAGAAGAAGAAGAAGAAGAAGAAGAAGAAGAAGAAGAAGAAGAAGAAGAAGAAGAAGAAGAAGAAGAAGAAGAAGAAAAATTTGAAGG
>NC_022009.1:105177413-105198106 GCF_000317375.1 Microtus ochrogaster
TTTTCTTTCCTTTCTTTCTTTTCTTCTTTCTTTCTTTCTTTCTTTCTTTCTTTCTTTCTTTCTTTCTTTCTTTCTTTCTTTCTTTCTTTCTTTTTGGTTTTCCAAGACAGAGTTTTTCTGTGTATCTCTGGTTGTCCTAGAATTCACTCTGTAGACCAGGCTGGCCTTGAACTCACAGATATCTGCCCGCCTCTGCTTCCCTGAGAGGTGGGATTAAAGGCGTGCACCACCACCTCCCTGCTAGAAACGGACTTTCAATGGTGCAAAATTGTTAAGATTTAGACTTTTTCCTCAAGGAATATACATTTCTTTAGTAACAATGATTATTCACTATATCATATTCAAGCTATATCATATACTTAAAAACTATGTCAGCAAACTCAGCTCTTCCATCAACAAATGAGAACAGATAAGGGATCCAAGATAGTAATTTAAAACATATAAACGTATTTAGATGCTTTTGGTTTTATACATGCATGATATGCTTCAGTTCATTAGTGTCCAGTAAGAACCAGGTGGCGGTAAACCTTGTACACAATCAAAAAGTATCTTAATGTTTGCTCCATCTGTCACTTGCCCATGGCACATTTCAATCCATACGAAAAGCTAGCAGAGAGCTGCTGGTGTGATGTGGGAGGCCCACAGGGAGCTTCAGGTCAGTAGCTTTAAAGACCTGGGTTGTCAACACCCACAAGGCCTTTGAAGCAAGGCTGGCAGGGGAGGAGACCAATAAAAGAAATGGGAAAGCGACTGGGGGAGAGAGAGACAGGCAAAGAATCAGTGTGCAGCCCTGGGAGTAAATCTGAATACAGCCAGGAACTCAGAGACATCTATGATTTCCCCAGTGCCTGTCTGGATGCCAGCCTGTCCCCTAAGCTGCGCCATCCTTTCAGGCAAAATCCCTTCCTGAATTCTTAAACAGGAAGTGCAGGCGTGGAAGGTCACCACCAGTAGGCTCTAACGCCAATTAAATCACTGAGCTTCTATATGTAGATACCCACTAAAGCTGCAAAGCAACGGAAATAACTGCTTGGTAAAGGTAAGGAGTAAGAGAGAATTGACATTTAGAAACATAGGTTTCTAAAGTAAGACGAAAGTCCTGGGCAGAACTGGTGTCTGGTTACTGAGAGGAGAGTCAGTAATTGTCCCGTGGTCACACACTAGCTACCCATTTCATTGTCAGTGTCTGGAAGACAGACAAGCAGCAAGGATAGACTAAGGAACTGTCTTAGTCCAAAAGCTTGCATCTTTGCAAGGCTGTCTTGTTGGGGGTGAGAATAAGAGGAAGCCAAGACCCGCCTATCAGAACAAAATAAAATCTAAACCAACGGAAGAACAGAATACCACTGATTATACACAACTCAGCAACTTTTTAAAGCTTTTCGAGGTTTCTTTTAGTTTAATTTTCTAAATAAACCCACAAACCAGGAGAATAGACATCACCACAAACCACTTCACAGATATAAAAACAAGGGCTAACATGTCTATGGACCACACAACTGTAAATGGTTGTAGCTTAGGAGTTTGCAATTCAGGTGTCTTTACTTTAAAAAAAAAAAAAACAAGTTTAGCCCCATCAACTAGAATTTCTTTTAGAAGGTGCTTTTCAGTATTAATTTACCTTACCAACTTCTTTACCTTAAATAATATAAGGTTGTTAAGAATATCTGAGGATCAAACACGAGCAATGTGTAATTATTTGCCTTTTACTATTCAACTTACATATCTCCTAAAACATCAAGAAAATGGCATAAAGAGTTGGTTTAATAGCAAAGCATTCTTGGATTGCATGCAGAGACTAGCAAAGCCCTTTGACAATTAGCTGTCATTGTCATGTTGATGCTGTAATGTATCACTCAGCTGTATTTTGAGACAAACAACCAGGTGAGAATGTGCAGACAGATGAGATTTTAAAATGCATCTTCGTTAGCTGCCGTGGATTCAGTGAGCAATGACTGCCCTAGGCTTAGGCATTTGAACACTTGGCCCCCATTTGGTGGCGCTTCTTGCAAAGACTGTGGGTCCCCTAGAACCCTTGCTGTAGGACGCACATCACTGGGGACTGGCTTTGAGAAGTTATAGCTTCACCTCACCTCCTGCTCACTCTCTTTGCTTTGTGTTTGGTCAAGGATGTGATCTCTTAGCTTCCTGCTACAGTGCTTCCCAGTCATGAGGGACTCTCCCTCTGGAACCACAAGACAAAACAAACTTCTCCCTAGGGTGCTTTCGGTCATGAATTTCATCACAGACATAGAAAATAACAAATATATTAGCATACCAATTAATGGGTCCATCTCAATAGGAAGATGATGTGCTTGATCCAAGGAGTATCCTGGGGCTCCTCTGAGACCTAAGGAAGTGAGTATAGAGAGCTGCCATGAGATTATCTGAAAAGGAGCCTTTCCAAACAAAGGTGTTTTATGATGCCACATAAAATGTGCATTTGTTTAAAATTTGTGCTGACTCGGTCACATCATGTGACCTCATTGAGTCCTAAAAAGTCACCACAGCAGGAACTTCAGGTTTTCCTTGAGATGTGTTAAGTCAGAAAAGTGGTAAACTGGACAAGAGAGCATCACAACATTTCTTACAATGCAACCAGTGGGCCTGGAATACAAGACCAGGCTGAGCTTCCATGGAATGGGGCCAGGTAGGCACTGCGGCTCTCCTACAAGGGGCCTTTCCCAATAAAGTGACTAATCAATCCATGTTATAAGTTGAGTCTCACCTAAAACTTTCATCCCACTTAAGTTACTTTTGGGACTGACATCTGGGCTCTGAGTTCATTTGTCATATTTTTTTTTAAATTTTTTATTTATTTATTATGTATACAATATTCTGTCTGTGTGTATGTCTGCAGGCCAGAAGAGGGCACCAGACCTCATTACGGATGGTTGTGAGCCACCATGTGGTTGCAGGGAATTGAACTCAGAACCTTTGGAAGAGCAGGCGATGCTCTTAACCACTGAGCCATCTCTCCAGCCCCCCATTTGTCATATTTTTATATACGGTTATAAAATAACTATACATAATATTCTTGAACAATTTAATAATTTAGCCCTTTATAGTTTTTTTCTCTTAATAAAAACATTCCTAGGGGCCAAGGCCCCATGAACAATGAAGTCTTCTTTTCCTATAAGATGTCTGCTGTGCACTCCTGGGCAAGCAGAAGCGGTGCCACCCCCTGTTGATAATATCACCAACAACCACAAACCAGAGCCAGGCACATATAAACTCATGGAAGTGAAGTGTGGTATAAATCACTGCCCTTTTCAGAGTGAGGTTGACATCAGTGGAATTGAAAGATCCAGGTTAAATCACCAGGGCTCATCCTTTCAGTCCTGGAGACAGTGGAAGTCCTGAGGCTTTGCAGGAAGCCATAAGTGGTGAACTGGGCCAACTAAATCATTTGGTCACATCCATGTCTGCCCTGGTTAAATAAGGATCAGTGTGTCTAAATGTTTACGATGACATTATATCACTTCAAGATGTGCTGGCTGGAGCCCTCATGGTTGAATGTGGAGCAAACACATGTGAAATCACCGGACAATTTCAGAGCTTTCGTTTTCTCACAGACAAACTGCATAAAGCTAGAGATGGTATGTCTTGTTTCCCGCTTACTGAAAGCCTAAGACTATTTGATACATAATGGGCATTGAAATATTTGCTAATGACAAATAAACTAATGTCATTGAAAAAGGATAGTTTGAAGTTATTGCCTACAAAATCCAGACAAACTTTCTCTGTTTGGAAGATTGCTGGAGTGCAGAGGAAGAACGAAGCCACGCCTAGGGCACCAGCATAGGGCTGTAGTAGTGGACAGACTGTGCTGCCAACTGGGCCTGACAGCACTCTGTCCTGCTGCTGTCTGCATGTAATGACGCCTTAGCTCTGCGCTGAGTGCTGAGGCCCACGTACCTACTGTGTTGTGCCACCTGTTCACAGCAAACAGTCTGCTGCAGGTCACTGTCACCACTGCAGGGATAGTCAGGTGGGGAAGGGTGTTGGCAGCCACATGGGTCACAGGAGAATTGGATGGAAACTTCAGCACCATTATCACATCCTGCTGCATCTGATCTTTAAACATGAGTGGGCTCTGTGGAAGGAAACACTGTTGAGTAGAAAGGGGAGAGACAGAAGGAAACAGAAAGATAACTTGGTTAGTTGAAGGTATAGGTATAGGAGATGCAGACAGATAAGGCTAGCGTGAGCACAGCCATTTGAACGGTCTCCCTGGCCAGGGTACCCCCAGATAAAGCAGCTTCACCTGAAGAAGGCACAGAGAAAAATGGAGCAGGGTCTCTTAAGTCACTGAGGCAATACACTCTGCCGCTAAGAGTCAGCCTCAATTTGTATATGGCCAGGTTATCACATAGACAGCTCACAGACATAGCCACAAGATGAACATCATTGTTCAGGGAAGTAAAAAAATCAATTTGATGGGAAATTATTCAATCACTGGTTGATAATGTTAGCATGAAATATAAAGTGATTTGGCTGGCAACTGTCATCTTTGGGCTAACGTAGGGCCAGGATATAAAGGGTGAAAATACAACCACCAGTGGCCTGGTGCTCTGGCCAGTGTCTTCAGGTGTCTGGGCTCTATGCTGACCTGTTCAGGGCTTATGCCTTCTCTCTCTTATAGGTTCAGTTTACTGATTTCTTGAGCTTTTCTTCTTAAATATCTAATTCTTGATAGCAGATGCTATGAGCACTACAGAGCACTATAAATTCTATTATACAAAAACATAAAATAAGAATGCTGGAAATAGACACCACTTGGTTTTTAGACATGTTTGACGATTGTCTCTATAGAGCGCGAGCTTAGAAAGCTCATTTTCTCTTAACAGCTCCATGCCAATTTGGCATCCAATAATTCCTTGTAGGAAGGTAATGAGTTCTAACTGGGCACTTCCCCAGGATAGTTGTCGTCGTCGTCGTCGTCGTCGTCGTCGTCGTCATCATCATCATCATCATCATCATCATCATCATCATCATCATCATCATCATTAAAAACAAAGAAAAAGTAATATAGACTAGAACTCTCCCACCAAGTCGTTTCATAAGACAGATGCAGGAGACTCCTTAGGCAGTGTGGAGCTTGGCCCTCTAAGACCACATCAGGTCTGTACCATTGCTGAGAGTCATCTGGGAAGAACCTGTGTTCCATGCAAATCTTTCTGTTTTGTTACACAGAATGACCAACTGCAATCAAAAGACACCCAGTGTGGCCCTGGTCTGAGACTACATAGATGGCTGCTGTGGAGAGAAGGGTTAAAGCAAGCATGTAGATCTACTTTCCCAGGGAGAGACTGCCTGCTTCTTGGTAGAATTGAGGACACACCGGACGCTGTGTCTCACTGCCTAGTCATAGGAAACGTGAAGGGCTCAAAAACACATTAAGTAAATGAAGGAGCTAAGCATTTCTTCCATCAGAGAAACACTGGCTTACAGGCTTGCTGACGCCCACCCACTGCCCCTATCTCAGAGTTCCTCACTGAAGAGCTTGTCTCCAAGACGGTGGATACACACAGATCATCTGAGAATTCATTTGCAACTGTTTCTGTCTCAAAACATCTGTACTTTCATTTAAAAAAAATAGTAAAAGATCACAGTTTAAAAAATATATTAGAAGTATCTCAGCAAGTTTTTTTTGCCTTCATTGAATTAAATAAAAAGGGGAATGTTTGCTATATGATGATAAACTGGAAAAGGACTGCATTATTCTAAGAATGGACCTTTAAATTTTAGAATATAAAATAAAGATTACATTTTTTCCTTGCATTCTGGGATTTATGGTCTAACATGGTCAGCTCTTGATGAAGCCAGCTAGCATGTACTGGGAGCTTACATCAGGGGCTGGCCTAAGAGAGGTTCAGAAGCAGGCCTTAGATTGTCAGTGCAGGGATGCTCCAGATGCTGAAATGTCAGCACACAGCTGTTAAGTACTCAGCCACAGTCACTAGTTAGTGGTGGAAATGGTGTTTGGTTCATATCTGACTTTGGAGCTCTTATTTGTAACCAGCCTGTTTTGTTCCACAGTCACTTGGCAGGAGCCACAAATTGCCTTTAGAATCATTCACTTTTCTTAAAATGAACCACTCTTACTGACTTGTGTTTATACTGCGTGGTAATTTACAGATCTAATTTGATTTGGGGCCAGTGTGCGTGTGCCTGTGTGTACACTAATAGGCTTAGGGAGAAGTAGATGCTGCCTTTGTGAGCCCAAGATTGGGCTCACTTAATAAGCAGGACTGAAGAGTAGAAATCACACTTCCTTCTAGCATGCCCTTGAGCTTCAGAGTCATCAGATAAATGGAGAAGCCTCTGAAAATATTACTGAAATACCATTTTATTTACTTTCTACCTGTGTTCAAAGGAGAGGAAAATCCCTCCACAGGCTGATGCCTTACCAGGTGCATGGCTGAGCTCCGAGGAGGATGTGGCTCGATGAGCAACTGAGATGGCGTCTGTCCAAAATTCTGTATCTGTGCTTCCATGGCCTGGAGGGCAAGGAGGGTGACTGCCATAAGCAATATGTGTCAAAAGAGAGGTCAACACACTCTTCACAATGCAAGTGTAGCTCAAGTCAGCCATAAAAGGATCTAGAAAATTCTAGAAGTGCTCTTTTTTCAAGGTGCAGAATCCTTCGAGTGTTAGTACTTGGGGGACAAGCTTCACTTCTTCTAATCATGCTTCATTTAAGCACAGCACTGTTCTCATTACCAGAAGCTGGGGTTAAATGTGGAAATGCTAACCTGTGCATCCATGCATGCAGTTAAAGACCAGAAAACACCTTCAATACTGGACACAACACAGGTACCTTAACAAAGTCCTTTGTAAGGAGGAACGTGTGGGGGTCTCTAATGAAATAAGCTTCTGGAATCTTCTTGGAGAAAGAGAATGAGACATAATGTCTACTACTGACATGAAATACAATTCAGAACATTGTGCATTCCAGTCAACACAGAGGGCAATCTGAGGTCAGAACTCTAAGGCTTCAGTGTGGCAATCAAATAAAGCAAAGCTTTCAATACAAAAGTACATCTCAGCTTGCTACTGTGTTTTAAGACAGATCCTGGGGATATATTTATAAGGTATAAATTAGTTTCTCTTAGCTTCCCCCATGTAGACTAGAGAAAAGTCACTAAAAAGGAAAGAATTCTTTGGGTATCTTGAGCTATATACAGCATTTTATTAAAGCCTGTGCAGATATGAATATTAAAACCGTATGGCTCCCATTAAAACTAATTTCCACCTCAAACTGTCTGGATCACACAATATATCACTGCATGCATGTGTATGCCTATGTGTCTGGATGTACAACTGTTTGTTCAGAGACTTAAGCATTTCTCCTAAACATAAATTTTATAGGTAAAATATTTCAACATATTAAATTAGACTAATAAGATTTTTCCTGAGATATTGTAAATGTGTAATTTAAGTCAACAAGGAAAAGCACAATATTTACTACGATCATTACTTTGTTACCACGCTAGTTTCCCCCACTATCATGTGCAATTTGGTGCACATAAAAGTGAAATACGAAACCCACTGCTGAGCGCTGGAAGGAATGCAGGTAAGCTGGTGGATGGCTCTTGACACAACACTGCTACTAATCGCATCACTATCTACAATTCTCATTTATAAAGTACTTCAATTTAACCGTATGTCCTTCTACAACTGCATTTCAAGAAAATGTTTATCAGTAAAAATGTAAACTTTCAAATTTATTAGCAATATTAAACACAAATGGATCATTATCCACCATATTTTAACAACTGCATAAAAGGGGCTTTGGTTCATTTATTTGCAGCGACAACGGGATGAATTATTAAATCTCCTTAAGTGCTGTCCAGTTTTAATGTAACATTTATTTTCATGACATCCATTCAAATGCAAAGTGTGACTATTCAGCTAAATTGTACTCAATAGGTACCACCATACTGTCTCTCCCCATTGCGAGATTTATGGCTATAAAAGAGGGAAAGAGACCATTTCTAGTTGGCTTCACATTATTACAACAGCTCTTAAGAATTGTTTGTGGAGTAAACAATAATTTCACTGTTAAAGCAAATGTCCAATATCAGCTAAAGTCTTTCTAGCAATGGACACTGAGGTCTGTACTTTCACTCCTCCAAGAAAAAGGGCCTTCTGAGGGCGAGAAGACGGGGCTAAAGTCAACACTTCTGGCCTTCAGTCCCTGCTCCAGACACTCACTGCACAAAGAGCCAGCAAGCATCTCCCACTTACTTTGTTTCACAAACAGAAGTATTAAAATTATACCAGAAAAATGTTAGGATGCTGGTATAATTCCCAGAAATTTCTTGTTTAGTGCTCTCTGGTGATCCCTTTGGCCTGAGGCAGAGCATTCAAATCCCACATTTCTCTTTTGGGATTGTGCTTTCTTCATTCCAGATAGATGGTTTTGTGTGCCAAGGGACTGTATTCTAGAATTTATCTTCCAGGTATCCTGTGCTCCTGTCTTGCGAGTATTCTTTCCCTTCTGAATTAGAAAACTTCAGCTCTTACTGATGTTAGGAAAGCACAGTTCCACCTTCAGTCATTGAGACTCTGGTCAGGGAGCCTGCTGCCTCTCTTCTATCCCTCTGCACCTGTTCTCACATCCCCCTTAAGGGAGCCATTGGTGTCTCTGTGTTGAGCAGATAGGTACTGGGACAGCAGACCAGCCTGCTGTGATTAGGGCTCATCAAACAGCTTAGGAACCTGATTAAGTCACTGTCCTGAGACATCCTCCTCATGCAGGAGAAAGTCCTCTGTTGATGCTGTCCCTAGGCTGGGACTCTACAGATCATCACCAGCTTCCCCCATACTCGCAGAGTACAATTCCTTCCTCTGTTACAGAATTGAACACATGACTACTTGTCTGTTTGTTTACTCAGCTCGACTCTCTGCGGGTAACAACTATGGCACAGTCTTCCAGTATTTGCTGACTATAAACGTGGGCACTAGAAAGATATCTGGGCCAAGGGGGGAGTTGGTTCAGAAAATGAAAAGCACATGGACCCTTGGATAGGGACAACACAAGAGTACATTACTTACAACAGTTCAGTGCCACTGCAGCAATGAGGATGACAAATCTGAATGCTTAGTCAACATCCACACTGCCCTCAGGAAGTCTGCCACCCCGGAAGGAAGTCAGAAATGCACATGAATGCACACAATAGGGAGGACTGTGGTGGAGACAGGCCCAGACTGCATGTTTCACTTGTTTATCCCCGCCGGTTATTGCAGATGCTGTCATTTGTGAATGCTCTCTTAGTCTAGTCATTCTGAATGCTCAGGAGTATAAATAAGCAGGTATATAAGTCTAAACTTTGGAAATGAGTCTGTCAACCCAACTTCCTTTACTGAGGAGTGATCCAGTATCTGAAGATGTTTGGAAATGAGTCAGCTAAGGCAACTTCTTTCACTGAGAAGCTATTCACTATCAGAAGATGTACATCTGAGAGTCAAATAACTCTAGTAACAATCCTATATGAAACACGGCCGACACAGGTAACAAGTACAGCACTTGAGATTTCTCAACAACGAAGTGGTTGCCAAGCTTTCGGTACAAGTCCCTTGAGACACGAGCCCCACTTGAGGACCTCCAACCACCAAGCTCCACCTACACAACAGACTCAGCCCTCCAGACACAGGTGGTCAAGCTCCACCCTACCTCATAAAAACCCCAAGATCACAACTTGAACCCACAATCCCTGAGCTCGAAATCCCAACAGAACTTGAAACCCCACCAATTCCCCCTGGAAATCTCTACCCTGGAAAACTCTGCCCTCAAGAAACCCTACATAAGCCTGCCTCTCTCTCAGTTCTTTGCTGCTTCTCCCCAAGCAGAGGCACCACCCTCCTGTGTCTTTCCCAAAAGATCTTGTGTGAGGTCTGTTGTATGGTGTCACTTTGTGCTATTCCTTGGCTCCTGAAAGGACACCCTTCCCCTCAAAGCTGTAACACTTGCATTGGGGAAACTTTTTCCCTCAGAGCTGCGACACTTACACATGGCCCTTGGTGGACAATCTTTGGCTGGTGACATGAAAACATGGGTTGGCTTATTCTTAGAAAGTGGTACTGCTTATTTATTAGGCTTATGATCTCTAAATTGGAATCATGGGCTTTTCAACTACATTAACTATTGTGTATGCACAGATATGTGTGGGCCACATTCACAGTGACATACCTGCCGGTATCAGATAATAACTTGAGATCATCAGTTCTCTCTTTCCACTGTGTGGAACCTGGGTATCGGGCTCAGTGGCTAGAACCTTTACCTGGTGAAGGTCTTCTCTTTATCAAGACAGAAGCCTTAGGGATGGAATTGGAAATTTCCTTATCTTGATCTTTGTGATGGTTACAGGAATGTGAACATGTGTATAGGCAACCTTCTATCTCTCCTTAGCCAACTGCCCCACTATCTACATGCTTATCAATATTTTCTGGAATTTCTAGGAAACTAACCAGAAGGTAAACATTTTACTTGGGTGCCTTTGTGGATCAACATGATGTCTGTGACATACATTCCTGTACCCATCACTACTATTTTTATGTTGAGCAGTGTCCTATTATCAGCTTAGCACAACTTAGAAATTTTGTGGCTATTAGCAACTTTAAGTTTTAGAAACAGCTCTAGCTATTTAAAAACAGTGCACATTTTTGAAGGAGGTAGGCAGGTACCATTGGAGGAACATTTCAGAGCGGTGGTAGGCATTACCATTGGACTTGCATCCTGAACTGGGGAGGCTGCCATGGGTAGAATGCCCAATGTGCTCCAAACCGAGGTGTTGACTTGTGTACTTACATTTGTGAACCTGGAATGTAGTGATCATTGTTATAAATGAAGAGACCATTTGGAGTTGTGTGGTCTCTAGGGTATTCATGGACTGTAACTACTGTATGCCAGAATTCCCTCCGTATCTTATCAACTCATTACAAATGGAAGATCACTTTAGTTTTCTACTGTGAACTGTTTAGATGGAAATAAAAGTTCAGGGTTTTTAAATTTTTTTTTTAAAAAAACATTACAATTGTTCTATAGTGATCCTGAACAATATTTTTTTTATTAATCAGTAGAATATTCACTAGTCAGTCGTTAAATGCTTAGCATCTGTCTCTTACGCATCTGTCATGAAGCGGGTATGTTCAACACCTCAAGGAGATTTGAGCATTTAGGGTTCTGCAAGGATAGGCAGGCAAGGACACAGAAATGAGCTGTGTCCTATGCAAGGCTGAAGAAATAACTAAGATGGCAGCAGGTGACTTTTATTTCCAGCACAGATGACCTGTGGTCTTATCTGCTTAGTCATAATATAAAGCTCCGAGTAGGAAAAGGACCCAAGAGGACCACTTTCTCTGTAGTCCTCATTGTCCTCTGTCTTGTTAGACTCTTATCAGTAAAACACTCTGGCACCCAACAGTCAAATTACAGTTAGTCACATCTTAAAACAGGTCTCCTTTCTTACTGATTTTCAAGGCTCTCTAGATTTGTCTTTCTCATTAGTCAAGGCTGATACACAATGGTGCCCATTTGGAGGCAGATGGCACCAGAAACTGCCTCAGTTCCCAATTCATGAGTTAATGAGATGCCTTACACACATGCACAGAAGACCCTTGTACGGCAGCTATAGTGCAACACACTGTCCTCTCCTGACCTGCCGATCACCTTGCTTGATTGTTTTCTTTCCTCTTGTAATAGCCCCCATAGTCTCATAGTGCACTATTAGGAAGTGTGGCCTTGTTAAAGTAGGTGTGGCCTTGTTGGAGGAAGTGTGTCACTGTGAGGGTGAACTCTGAGGTCTCCTATGCTTAAGATCCCTCCCAGTGTCACAGACCATTTCCTGTTGCCTCCTGATCAACCTGTAGTCTGCACCATGTCTGCCTGCAGGCCGTCAGACTCCCCACCTCCATTCTCCCTGTCATGATGATAATGGATGAAACCTTTAAAGCTGCCCTACGCCAATTAAATGTTTTCCTTTATAAGAGCTGTTGTGTTAATGGTGTCTCCTCACAGCAATAGAATCCCTAACTAAGGCACCTTCTTACAAAGTTCCTCCTCTGTGAACAATCTGGCACTAAATCCTCAGAAAAGGAGATAAACAAGTAGGTTATATGTGTCTGTGTGTTACACATGTGCCTGTTTAGAGGAAAGGCTTCATAAACAATGTGAAAGTCAAAATCTAGGACACCTGGAGCAGCCCCTTGCTGTGCAATGCATAAAAACAAGTTGACTCTGTCCCATAATATAGGTAACCTATATGTATTTTTTTCACCCACAGAATCTTTAAAACTAGTTGTTCCTTCCTCCCTCATTCCCTGTCTTCCTTCCTCCTTCTCCTTTCAACCCTCTGTTGTCAACCTGGTGAACATCAAAAAAGCTCCTATCAAAAGAGCTGCTTTCTTCATCAAATCAGCTATTGTTAGCAGATATCAACCAGAACTCTGGTGTGAACAGCTGACTTCTCTGGAAGGACAGGGGTGAAGAAGGTCATTGGATCAACGAGTATCCATCCCCTACTCCCAACCATTTATAAGCAATTCTACCCTAATTGCAGGTGACTAGCTGGAGGTGTGAAGCCTGGGGGAAAGTTAGCTGAGAGGGACTCCAGCTAAGCGGCCAAGAGAGAGTTAGCGCCTGTGTTAGACACAGACTTTCCAAAGTGGCTGCTTAAGGGTCACCAACTCTACTCAATTTTCAAAAAGAAAAAAAAATTAAAAAGATAGTCTTTGAAAACACAGAAAAAACTTTCTGACCATTTTACCTAGTGTTGCACTTATCTCATTGTTACAGTGATTTTAACATTTAAGAGCTGTTGCTTCCATAACCAAACACAAAATATAAATTTGACATAGCAAATGTATCACCTTTCTTTTCTACCTGTAATTCTGCCTACATCACATAAAAAGTTAGAATACAATGCAACTTTGAGAATGATAAAAGAAAGGTGACTTAGTGGTGGAATATATTTTAACTGATAAGCTTTGCTTTTGGCTTATTGTTGTGATAAAACAAGATCATGTAAAGCATTACTTTTTAATGCTGGAAAACTAAGAATAAAGTAGATCAAGAAAGTAATATACATACTCTATCATTTCTTGCTTTTAAACATTAAACTATATAAAAAATTAAAGAGTTGTTTTATAGTCAACTGTTTCTAGTTCCTCAGAGAAACCACAAACAGAAATAAAAATGTTTGTATTATTGATTTAGTCATCACCTACATTAAGACTAAAACAATCTATTATGCCAAAATTATTGAATACATAAGCAACTATTTGCTAACTTAGGTTAAAAGGAAAGAACTGATCTGTGTTGGCTGGGAAGGCTGTGTTAGCCCAGGCTTGCAGGAGCAGCTCTGGTTTATTGTTACCTGCCCGGGTTTTTGAGAGGACATACAGCTCCATCTCCTTGGGACGATCAATTGTAATGATACACAAATGACTTAAGAGAAATCTATCCTGACAGGAAAATCTCCCACCCAGAATGTCTTCTTTTTTCTGCTGTACTGTTCTCTCAGATTTTGTACTTGAAGTGTACTTGGACTCAAGTCCCAGGGAAAAAGCATGGGTTTTTAATGCAGCTGATAGAGGCTGACCTGCCTTGCGTGTCTAAAATACATTGGCTTAGCTGGAAGCAACATTTCAAAGGGATGGATGCTGTTCTTTCTTCTTCGGTTCTGATCCTCAGACCTCCACATACCTTATCACTACATTCCTTGCTCTTGGCCTTTCCCCCAGGTTCAGTGGAGAGTCCAGCCTTAGCACAGAAGACAGGAGGCTGAAGGATAGATTTCCTGTGTGGTTCTCTTTGCCAGGTCTTGGTTTAGCTGTGGCTAGAATGGGCCCTGCCCTCCTGCCTCAGATCACAGTTTATTTAGGACAACACATTTCTTGCTCTATCTCTCTCCAGCACTTTGCTTCTTACCTGGGGCCTGGGTGTGTTAGCCTTCAAGTATTTTGCTTTCTCTTCCTGAACCTCTGCCTCCTGCTCACATCTCTGTAATAAGGACCATTATTACCTATTATAATTCTATTACCTCTTAAGGCAATTTTAGATGCACATAAAACATGGTTTATTATTTTAGACATTTTACATACAGTTGTGCAGTGCTCAATATCACCACAGCCCACCCCTCTATTCTCTTTTAATCCCTGGTAACCCTCATTCTACCTCCTCCTCTCTGACAGTGGCTGCTGCAGACCTCTCTTCCAAGTGGAATATTTGTGTTTCTGTGTGCGGGAGAAGGGTGGAGGCAGGGTGTTTGTTGCCTTTTTGTTTTGTTTTGCGTTGTGACCAAATTATTTTACTTAGTACAATGTCCCTAGGGTTCATCTATGTGGCAGAGGTTTTCTTTCAAAGGAAGCCTTCAGTGTCTTTGACAGGCCATGTGCTGATATCCCGGAAAGTAGTAAGAAGGCATAACCAGTGAGACATGCTGCTTACCTTTTCTGCACATCAGGACAGGACAGAGTAAAGGAAAACTGTTCTCCACCAAGAGCCAGTTTACCGAGGAAGGTCTTACAGAGGGCCCTGGTATGAGCTCCCTGGGAGAGCAGGGGTCTCTTTGCAGTCCACACTCACTAATGCCCAGAAAGACATGATGTCTTATGGAGAGGCCTTTATGTTTGGGGTTCTCTGCTCACTTTAGTACTTTTCTTTCATAAACGGAGGACTGAACCCCTAATGGCACAACCCAGAGCATTCCCCTGTCAAGCCTGCCTTGGCTGAACAGCTTTCTGTGAAATGCCTTCTCTGCTGGTCACTCAGGAGAGAAGGGGAAGAGGCTGTGGGTAGAGCGGTGCTGAAAATAGTGAGAGGGGACAGGCATGCAGGTGGCAACCTTGTAAGCTGGCGTGTCTAATCACAGAAGAGTTACTGAAAAAGATAAAAAAGCTCAAGGTTTGGCTTGGTGCGCAGAGCACAGTGACACAAACTCACCAGGTGGTGACATCGATATCCCAAAACAAAGCATGTCTTGTTATCAAGCCAAACTCATACTCAAATTATCACAGTGTTAATTCAACAGAATAAAATGTCCCCTGGTTTTGACATAAATGGGAAACAATAATTGGAAAGACTACATTGAGACTTCAAACAATTTCAAATTGGGCCATTACCAATGCGTCTGAGTCTTTACGTGAGTCCTGGACATCTAACTGAAATGACTGAGTGATATCCATTTCTGAACGGAAGCAGATGACAGTGTAATATGACTAAGCTCTATGCTGATGGGAGATGAGGAGGTGTTGAGACAGGGTTTCTCTGTAGTTTTGGATCCTGTCCTAGAACTAGCTGGTCTTGAACTCACAGAGATGGAGCGGCCTGCCACTGTCCCCCGAGTGCCGGGATTAAAGGCGTGCAACACCACTGCCTGGATGAATTAGCAATTCTCATTAGCACATAATGAAAATAACACAAAGAGGGGGAACAAAGAACTAGCTATTATACATCTGAGACTGACTAGCTACACCACATCGTGGGGAGAGGAAGAAACTGACTAGCTAAGACACAGTAAAGATCCAATGAGAAAAGAGAAACCCAAATAACAGATTAGCTAAGCATAATTCAATGTGTGCCATCAATTTCTTCAATACTAATTTCCACATTCAAAGTTTATTAACAAAATCTACAAGTAAGCCTCACTGCTGTACATATGAAACACATGGATTTGGGGTCATGGTATTTTCTTCCTCCCACCCAAACTCTGAAGAACACCTCATGCCCACTTGTGCTTCGCTGATCAAAACATAGCAGTGCTCTTTGTATTTAATTTGGATTTTGAACATGCTAAAAATTTTAAGGTAGTAAAGAAGAGATTTACTTAAGGCAATTTAGGAGTCCGTCACCAGCTATCTTTTTGCTAGTTTATTGTAATCATGAAAAGCTCTTTAGGAGAGAAGCCCTAATCAACCAGTATGAAGACAATGGGGCCCCATCACTCTGTGAGTGAATGCCAAGGGCTGCAGTCCAGCAAGGCAGCTTGTTCATGGCTCACAAACAGAGGACTGAACTCACAAATGCTTAACCTACACGATGAAGGCAACATCCCTTGCTGATACCCCTGGTTACATCAAAGGAAGACATCAGGCGTGCAGGAAGGAAAGGGCTGATTGATAGACATAGAGGAGTCACTGTGAGTACAGGAGGTAGGGCCATCGGAGCTGCCACTGTCTTTTCATTGACATTGTCGGTAAATGAAGAATGCATTGATTTTTTTCCCTTATGAACTTTATGAGTTCATCTCTCTAGGAAAGTCAGCAGCAGCTGTTTTGGATACAGACACATCTGTCTTGCTGTTCTTGACAGCCCTATCATGTTAGTGCTCTGTAGTAGCAGGAGCATTTCAGCAGGAAAATGAAGTGGAATTGAAGTGATGTAGCTACCTCCTGTGGGCATGCTCTCCTCATAGCACACACAGAGAGCAGCTCTGTTACCCCTGGCAGATCAAAAGAGAGATCAAAGCAGGGCCTGCCTAAGTAAAGACAGCTAGATGGAAAAATAGCACCTTTTTTATGATTGCTGGTAATATTAAAATGTATTGAATATTGCAAAATGCAAAACTGATGAGTATATCTGTAAATACGTAGACACTGCCTGGCCCATCTGTTCTAGGTACCAGCTGCACAACACTACTTGGCAGGCTTGTGTCTACCTCTCCCTGTCACAAAGTACTCACTTAAATCAATTTTCCTTTTGGTGAGGTTGGTAACAGGTATGATGACAAGTTTATGTCAGCTCAGAACTTAACGCTCATAGTCATTTGTTTGGTGTGAGCTTGCAGTTTCTGTCAGGATACTGACCCCACTTTTCCCTCTTGTTTCACAGGTGCAACTTCAACACCAGTGCCATGATAATGCTAACTTACTTCTCGAAAACTAATGCCATTGAACTAATGGAGAGATGCTCAGCAGTTAAGAGCACTGGCAGCTCGAGCAGAGAATCTGGGTTTGTTTCCCAGCTCTCACATGGAGGCTCACAACTGTCTGTGACTCCAGTTCCAGGGGACTCTTATGCCCTCTGCTGGCCTCCAGGGGCACTAAATGCATGTCGTGCATATATAAACCTAAGTAGAAACATATAAATTCAAATAAAATTTTAACAAATATAAACTATTGACATTGAAAGAAAAATTATAGCTATAAATAACAATTATGGACAGAAATATTAACTTAGAACAAGATATACAGTGTTATTCTTTGTATTCTTAATATCTTTAGGAGAGGCAAGAAAGACACAGTAGAGTTGCTAATATAGCTATATGGGCATGGAATATGTTTGAAACAGTGGAGGATCCTGGGATGGAGAAGCAGATGCAATGAGATGAAACCGGGTGACCTCCATTATACTATTCTCTCTGCATGTATAGAAAAGCGGCAGTGTCTCAAGTAGACCTAGCACATCTTATGAAAACAAACCTCCAACTTCATCTTCTTGGGCTGTGAGAAAGCTCAGTGGGGAAAGGCACCTGCGTCTAAGCCTGAATGCCCGAGTTCAAGATGTTCAGAAAATTAAATCTCTAACACCAAGTCCCCATGGGTCCTGCTGAATGCTCTCTTGAGTCATGTTAGGGAAGCTTAAGTTTCTAGCCCAAGTTCTAACAAGCTCCCAGATGCTAGGATTCTGCTGGACTCTGGGTCACACTTGAGGAGCAGGGAGAAAGAAAACCACAGCACCCAGTGGCTACTTAACTACAACCCTTTTTTCTATGCAGGTCACTTGGTAGGCACAAATATGAAGAAAATAGTGGCTTTTATTAATATGGGAAAAGGAGAAAGAATATTCATTCATTATCACGCTTCAAAAACCACTGCCCAAACAGTTGAGCCATCACGAGAAAAGAGCCCAGAAGATAATGATGTGAGACAAGACTTAAGGCAGTTCAAATAAATCTCTACTCTCCAGCAGACCTAGTGTTTACATATTAAGGAGCTTTGTACCAGAACTGCGCTGTCATGTTTCTGCCCAGAAGCTGTCAAGATAAAGTTTACTATCAATTACTGCTTTACAAGTATAAAATAAGTTAAGCTGTCATCATTTTCTCTGCCAGAGATCCTAAACTGTCAAAGAATGCCAATTTTTAATCTGACACAGAGAAGAAAATTATCTGTTATTCTGACCTCTAATTTCTTGACATTTTAATGCCATAATTGCTGTGGTTAGTGCTGGTTCATGACTTCACCTGTCAGGGAAGAATGAGTCAATAACCTTAAGCTATTTCTCAAATTTTAGTACTAACTTCAAAGCTGAAAATTCTAGGCAGATTATAGAATTTTTAAACAAAGGGGACATGTTAGTTTTTTTATGGTGATGTTTAGCATTTTAAAAAACATTACCTTAATTAGTCAAATTGACATTATAAAACAAACGGAAAAAACTAGCCTTCTTGCGGTTTTATATATTAATGATCTTTGCATTAAATTTATCAAAATAATCTACTTTTTTTTTTTTAGGAATCTGTGTTCAATCTTTCAGACTGAAGCATCTCTCTCAAGTTAGGGTCTAGTTGGGTAGGTCTGCAGGTTCCAAAAGAGATGTTGAAACCAGTACTGCATTTTCCCATGGGTCTTTCTCAGTGATAATGTGCAGGGAGGGCATAAACGACCATCAGCCATAGATGCACTATCTACAGAGCTGTGTCTCACGGCCATAGAGGCTGAGTCTCGCTTTGTAGAGCAGCTGAGATAGTGAGTGAGATTCCGCACTCTGGCTCTCCTGGAGCTCTTGAGTGGTTCGTAGCCTTTGCAGAAGACTGCTCTTGAAGATTGTAAATTTTGTAGGAACATGTTTCATTCTAACTTATTTACTGACATTAATGGGAATGAATGACAGGAATGATGGTGGGTAATAGGAGAGAAAAAAGTTAATTCATATTCCTTAAAAGCCCTCAACCTGTTGTTTGCACCACACTAATGGTCTTTTGTTGCCTGTGAGGAGGTGAAGCAGCTTCCCCAGCAATCCCGAATTGCTAGTGATCTTCAAAGCTAGTGCAAACACCTCTGCTGACTTGTGTTAGGGCCTGTGCTGCTGGAGGGAGGAGGTTACGGGAGGATCACAGCTCTAAGAGACAACAACTCAGACACCCGGGCAAGGGCTGAGGAGGAAAGGGTGCACAACCTAGTTTGGTTCTGAGGCTGGCAGCAAGTGTTTACTCAGAAGGAGATGCTCAAAGGAGCCAAGTCCTAAACAGAGACATCCGGCCTAGCACTAGACAGTTTGCATTACATTTTATTATTGGGGTAATAAAAACCATAATGTAACAGATTCTGTTCAGAGCATCTACATAATAAGCAAACACGAGGCTGGACCCGTTTTCGCCCAGCAAATCAGTGACAAGCACACATTTTGTGCTACAGCTCCCACGGTGCGATGAGTAAGGCTTGTGAACAACTAATTGGCTTTGCCACTGTCCAGAATAATGGTGTGACAGCTGAAGAAGCCGACACCTTCAGTGAGGTTCAAATATGCACTCAAATCATGGAAGGAATGTCTCTATTTGAATTCTGGTGTCTTTTTCCTGGCCTATTTGTCTCTTTTTCAACTGACATTTAAGGGAAAAACAAAAACCCAAAAAACAAAAACCCACTTTCCTATCACAATATGAATGATACCCAGTGGTTTTCCTCATATCCAATATATTCAAATTTGTATTTTGTCTAACATAATCAGCCTCTAATTTCCCCGTTTAAATACAGAACTTTGTTGTAGGTGGGAAAAAGCATAATAAAATACCCAGGACCAAAGATGTCCATGAAGTTTATAAATCAAGTCCAAATTGGAACTGGGCTTGGACTATAAGGATGAACTATTCCAATTTTGCCTTTTCTGATTATAAAATCATTCTCTATGGTTGGTTGAGAGAGTGAGTACCCTTGACTCCAGCATTCAGGAGGCAGAGGCAGGTGGATCTCTCTGAGTTCCAGGCCAGAATGGTCTACACAGTGAGACCCTGTCTACGGAAAAAATGTTGGAAAATATGAATTTTGTTTGTAAAAAAATTATAAAATGGGTCTGTGATAGGAAAAGGGGTGCAGCTTTAAAAATTACTTCCCATCAAATAAGCTGATCAAAATTTAGGGATCCCTGAGGGCACTGAATTCGGCAAGTGTAGTGGTCTCTGGAGGATATTTCTCACTTTACAAACAATTTCACCATACCTGGGTTCTCCCTGGATCGCTCACCCTCTGTCTGCTCCCACTCCCTTGTGCTTACGCTACTGTGCAACACAGCCTTTAATAACATGCTTGAAATGTGTTCTCCAAGTGTTCTGCCCCAAGGGATCAGTGATCGTGTGCTCTCTCTTCCTTTTCTTCTCTGCTTGGAGCATGCAAATTGAGTCTTTATTTTATAGAATATGTAAGAAATGGATACAAGATTTTTTAAGAGAGCTTTATTTCCCAAATCTGCACATTTCCTACCTCTGAAATGAAAACTGAAAAAGCATCCCAGTGCCTGGAGATGCAGCCACCACGGCTTGTTTTGCATACAACAGATGGCAGACTGCGGGTAGGATGGAGGGCAGGAGTACAGTCTCCTTGCATTAGCACTTACCTAGCAGCTGCTGCATCCTTCTCTGCCCACCTAGCCAAAGTCATTTTATGCATGGGAAGTTATTTAAATGCTATTTAATATGATTGTTTTCACTTAAAAATACTTAAAATTCCCAACTGTTAGCTGCAGACTG
>NC_022009.1:105198208-105199887 GCF_000317375.1 Microtus ochrogaster
TTCACCATGCAGGTATAGATCAAGTACTACAATAGCATTCACCATGCAGGTATAGATCAAGTACTACAATAGCATTCACCATGCAGGTATAGATCTTTGAATGTTCCTTCTAGAAGGTTGTAAAGTAGCTTTTGTTTTTAAAAACAAAACCAAAAACGATATATTGCTTATTATTTTAGGCAATTACTCATAGTTAAATATTCATCTAAGCCTCACCCATTAATAATATACTTAATTATAAATTTTAATGAAGAATTGGAAGTAAAAATTACAGTTCTGCATTAAAGTATTTGAATTTAAAAAATCCCAACATATTGGTAGCATTGCTTGATTTTGATATATTTCCTTTTTTTCCCCATTTGTCAAAAGCCTGAAACGTATGTGTAAAAGAGTCAGGCTGAAAGATTTGCAGCTCAGGATACCCACCTCCCGGAGCACTGGATCTGTGATGCTGTCCAGGTTCACGGAGCCTTCATAGGTCAAGTAGTGGAAAACGTTCAGAGCACGGACAGCCTCTGGTCCTCGTTGTTTGTAGCCAAATATAAGGTCGATCCACTGGTGGAGCTGGCAAGAAACAAATTCACTTTCCAGGGCCTGCAACGAATCAAGGAAAAATGAGACTAAATTTAGCAAGGCTCCATATCACTTCCTTACTGTGCCATATTCAGTGTAAATAAGGACACTGTGCCTTTACATTCTATTTGATTTGTACGTATCAGATCTTCAGTCCCAGAAGTGGCAGAAGACTACCTTTAATAAGGCACAGAGCTAAGCAAACTTCTCTTCACAAATGTTTGCCATTCTCTAGGCTCCATTATGTACACAACACAAATGTTCGTGTTAAATACATTTCTTTTACAAAAACACACCCATGCTCAAAAGAAAATAACTTGCAATAGCTGTTTTAATGCCATTGTATAATAATTTCACTTCTGATTTTTAAACACTAGTTTAAAATTAAACCGTTTTATATGAAACTTTGATATGGGTTTATTTTTTTCTGAATGAACTCCTCCAGCTTGCCTCTAAGATGTCTAGAAAGGAAGACCTTTTTTCCCTTCATCATGCCAGGAATCAAATCAGCTGATACAAACTTTGGGAAGCACCAGGCCATCAGGGACATCTGCTAGTCAGTGGGGGAAAGTAAGTTAGAGGGTCAATGAGCACAGTGTCTGGGAAGGGTTGAGAAGAAGAGGCCCTTTGTGTCTAACTCTCTGAGACACTCTGAGTTTGGAAATGGCAAGTTAGGCAAGTGTTTGAGTGACTTCCTTAAACAGGCTCGGTGATGTTTTTATTTGTGAGATAATTAGAATAATGTGATTTTATTTAAGAACCACTAGAAGCTCCCTGGAAACACTGGACAGGTGGGCTGGAGTTGGTTCAGACATGGATGGAAACTGTAGTTGGTGCTCTGCTGTCGGGAGTAACTCACTCCTTCACTTCTGGTCCAGTCAGAGCAGGCAGGGTGCCAACCTTGCGCACAGAAAGGTCTGTACTCAGCTTTGCAAGTTCTCTCTGTGTATGACTGTGTTTCATAAACTACAGTAAACGTGTGAATTCACTCTCTGGTTGCTTGCCCTAGTTTTTAAGGTGGTAATCTGTTTTTGGAATTCATATAACTTAACAAATAACTTTCAAAGGAATCCTCTCAAAACTGTACTCTCAATAGTGCTTTTTTT
>NC_022009.1:105199987-105233398 GCF_000317375.1 Microtus ochrogaster
TCCTGATTACTTTTTTAAGAGTGCCACTTATAACAGATGGTTGTGGGCCACCATGTGGTTGCCGGGAATTGAACTCAGGACCTTTGGAAGAGCAGGCAGTGCTCTTAACCACTGAGCCATCTCTCCAGCCCCTCAATAGTGCTTTTTATCTCTTCCCACACTTAATACTTCATCCCTGCTATTCTTTTCCTGATTACTTTTTTAAGAGTGCCACTTATAACAATCACTCTGTATAATTCTTATCCAAAAATCTAAGTACTAAGATTTTGTGAAAACAGCATTTACTTACTAAAACTAAACAGAATTTTATGCTCCATTTTACTTATATTAAAATAACCGTTCAGACCAGAATATGAGCAACAAGACAAAAATAAAATGATCAGTTAAATTTTTGTAGATTATATCTGTTTGTGTAATTTTTGTCAATTCAGTATCATAGTCATTTTAAAAAATGAGTATAATTGTTGGCCATCATGTCAATGCCGTGTCTACATGAGAGAAGGATAAAAAAGCTGAATATCATGCAGGGTCACTGTTGAGAGGTCACATTCAAATCTCCTCCCAGGAACTGAGAACAGCTGTGGAATTAATACTTAATGGAAGTTTGGATTGTTTTTAACCACATGATTTGCTAGACAGCAACCATGTAAATAAATCTTAGAGCGACCACTGAAAGATTGACAGACATATTCTGTTAGGATAAAGTCATTATTGAATAAAATGGCTAACTCAATAATGAGGGACAGAGAGAATAATGGCTTTCCAGTACTCTGAGTTTTTAAAATGCGTTTATTCATCTCAGGACCCCTCTTTGCCTTCCTATTCCACCACTGGCAACAATGGTTAATGATTCCTGCTGCTCTGAAGAAACATCCTCTGTTGTGTGTGTGTCTGCTCTAGAGCCACGGCCTAGGACCTCATTCTGTCCTGTACGCCTGAGATCTGCCTATGGCAACCTGTGTGCCGCCAGTTCACTGTTCCTCACACTGCAGGGACAGCCCGGGAGACACAGGCTGTGCCCATTTCCCTCCCACAGCTCTCGGATGTGTGTGAATTTCGTCTGGAATAGACTAGTGCCTCACCTTCCACTCATGGTGTTAGTTTCCTCCTCCCAAGTCACTGCTGTTCTTTAGAAAGGCTGTCCTGTATCCAGTCCTAATCGTCCATAGTGCCTCAATATGCACCCCCCTTTGGTGTGACCATGTTTCTAATTGTGGCTATTATGATAGATACAAAATGATAACTGTTTTAGCTTATAGTCCTCTGATTACTAAAAAATTAGCTATTTTAAAGAAATGTTTATTGGTCTTCTGGGTATCCTAGAAATTACTTATTAAACCCTCTGTTCACTTTATTAGTTTTTTTTTTTAAAACTGGTTTCTCTGCGTAGCCCTGGAACTCACTCTGTGGACCAGGCTGGCTTTGAACTGAATGTTCCCATGCTCATGTATGTGCCCTTTGATGCCAGAATACCATATCCCATTTCCTGGAACTGGAAGTTACAGGTGGTTGTGTGCAGCCACATGTGGGAGCTGAGACCTGAATCTGGGTCCTGCGAGAGCAGCAAATACTTTTAGCATCTTAGCTAATGTATATGAAGTTGCACTTGCTCTTTTTTTTTCTTAATTTCCCCTTTAATTACTGTTGGAATCACAATCCTATTACCCTCCTAAAATGGCTTTCCATGATTTCTGGGGGGCACTCTGTATAAGAATTGAGTTCATTATCTCTTGAAAATTTTAGTAGAATTCACCTAAAAATAGAAGCTTTGGATTTTTCTGAGAGTGTAGAGAAATTTCACTAAATTTCTGTAAGGCTTCTAGGCATCCATTTTTATATTTTAATATCTTGCTTGGTATTAATCCATTTCCTCTCAGCTTTGAATCTTATTAGTTCATAGTTTTCATAATAAATTTAATGAAACTCAAAATCTTTCTGCTATCTACTGTTATTTGCTCCAGTGTGGTCTACACAATAGAGGCAGCATGATGAATCAACTGACAATGTCAGTTAAATGCTCTGGATAGCTTAGTTTCTTCGTTCATAAAATTAAATGAGGTAGGAGTGAAGATGACAAGTCTTATTAATAACTACCTTGTTCATCACTATGAAAGAGGAAAAGAAAACCCAAGTTTAGAACACTTGAAAGCTAAATCCAGTTCAAAGTCAAATGCACATCCAGGAACTGGGTACTGACTGTCACCTCAAGCGGAACGGAAGTCCACTCCACGGCAACGGCACTTACCTGCTACTCAACACATGCCTGTGCTCATTTGTTTTTTTTTTCAGAGCTTTTTTTGCATGCACAGACACACATTACACTTTGAAATAAGATTTTAGTACAGTGCTTACACTGGAAAATATGAAAAAAATACTCGATTACTAAGCTATTAGTGTTGTAATGGCCCTAATAGCTTCTTGAACATCTCCTTGCACATCTCGAGGCAGAGGCAATTGCTTTAAGCCTAGATAACCCAATTTCCAATCCATAAGTCTACCCTGGGGATGGGGAAGGAAGGAAGTGAAGGGAGATATGCAGTAGAGTGGTGTCTTTCAGATGGATAGCACCTACCTAAATCTCATCCCCATCTCTGCCCATGGGAATTACATGGAAAGTCTTACACTAATGTACTTGGGATAAAGCCTCTCTAAAACTCAGGAAAACGAAAAAAGGAAATTTACTGTGTGAATTCTTTTACATACTGGAATGCAATTTCTATGTCTTCTATACTAAGTAAAACAGACAGAAATCTTAAATAAATAAATAAAAATTACACATTTTAAAAGAAACTTAGATTGAGTGTACATTTCCCCCTATATTTGCAGTGATTTGTACTCTATGGATGACCTTTTATATGTGGTATATTTAAATAAATCTATTATCTTTTCAAAAAAATACATCCATCCTTTTATTCTATCAAAGATCTGTTTTCAGTAAAAAAAAAAAAAACTCTCTGAATACCTGTATTCAAGCAGATAATGAGAAAAGCATTCAAGTTCCTCTAATGTCTAGCTAGCTTTTTTCTCCCGTGATTGCATTGAAATTTTAGTAACTGTAACTTTAGTTACTCAATTACTGTTTTAAATAAACATAATTGGACATATATTTGTGTTATATTTATGCTTTATGTTACATACATAATATGTTTTAAATAAACTTAATTGGACATATACATACATACATACATACATACATACATACACACATATACACACACATATATGGTCATGTTATGTGGCATAGGCCAGATTTAAATTCATCATGGGTCCCAGGCTGGGCTTGAACTCTCTCTCAGTTCTTCTCTTGTCTCAGTAACCTGAGTGCTGGGATAATATGCCTAGCTCAACAAAGCTGCTTTAAATGATTGTGGTGGGTAATGTGTGTTAAAATATTCTACAAATAGCCTTAAATTACATGATTGATGGCTGGATGTACTATAACCCAAAATGACTTCCTGGGCCTCCCTGCCTCCAAATGGCTCACTACAATACAACTGACTTCTGTCTCTAACCCCAGTGCATGGAAGTCTATTCATGGAGCAGACTTCAAAAACCAAACATGCCCTGTACCTTTTCTTATACCCTAACCTCACCAGGTTCCTCCATGCTTAACTTAGTCAGCGTAGCGCTGCACACCCCAGCCTTTCAAACTTTTCATTGCTGCCTCTGGAATTTTTCAGGGTATTCTAATACAGATAAAGACTCCATTGGGGCATAGGGCACAGAACCTGGGTCTGATCCCATGTCTTTCTGCCCCTTTCTCACTGGCCGGAGAGCCGCTTCATCTTGTGTATTTCTGAGTTGAACCCATTCTTGTCAGGTGTTTATTCTTTCACTTGTCTTTTCTTCTGTGAGAAAAGGGGGCATGCATGCTCTTCACAAACATCTTCTTGTCATAACACAGTGGCAGCACACATAGTTACCTATGAAATCTATTTACATACAAATTGGAAAGTGCAATTCAAAAATAAGGAATTATTACCAAGTAACACTTCATTGTTTCAAAAGTATAGTGCATATCCTCAGTTAGAGAGCATGCCTTGGAGACAGACAGTGTTCTAGATCCTAGGGAAAGGTGACAAAATAGATAAAATCCTCTGATTTCCCAAGCATATTCTACCAAATGCGAAAGAATAAGGTGTCCCAAACTCTGGCCCATTTACCTACGCCAGACCCTGTCCTTGTAGGTATAAGGATAAGAAGCTGTCTATGTGCTCAACAGATCAGAGTCTACTGGGGTAAGACTGACTTCAGTCTGTCTCCCTGCCCCATGCCATGCCATGCCATAACCCTCTTCCCTTCACCCTAACAAAACAAATTGAAATATTGTAAGTCTCTGCTATGTGTGCGCAGCCTACATGCAATGCAGTCTTGACTCTTTCCCTGCTTCTGTAAGATGAAGAAACTGAGAAAAAACTGTCACTAATAAAAGTCACGGAGGGGACCGTGGGGTCTAACATTAGAGCATATGAAGAACGGACTAACTGGGTCTCACTACCTTCACTCTCCCCTCTATGTCCCCATTACATCTAGAAATGCTTCCTGATGGATTTCAGTTCTACTCTGGCAGCCCCAGAACTCTCATGCTGACAGTAAGTTTGTTGGTCTGCCTTGATTGAAGAGAAGCAATGAGGGTAGGGATTTTTGCCTGGTCAGTGATGCATGAGAACTGTCTGGAGTGCTCACTAGCTATGTTAAGTGAAGTGGACATCACCAGCATTCTTTTGTAAGCAAGATACTGCTTCACATGTTAGTAAAGTATCTGAAATTAAAACTGTTACCTACTGTATGTTTTTCTTCAAAATAGGAAAAATTTGCAAAGGACGTGAAGCAGAATGAACAAAAGCCCAGGGCCTCAGTGGGCCGTGTGTGTGTGTGTGTGTGTGTGTGTGCATGCAACCTGTGCTCTTTGGCCAAGCCCTAAGACTCAACAGGGCAGAGGGCAGGGCAACATTATCACTTCACATCCATGGAAGGCCTTTTATTCTAAAACAAATTAGAAATGGGTAGATTATGATTGATGAAGCCAGCATTAGGGTAATACTATCAGAAAGACTTTCTATTTCTGTCCTTTGTCAAGAGGTCAGATGCTAATCATGTTAGAACTGAACACAAGGCTTTATCAATGCTTTGTAAGGAAGTTGGCTGTGATCAGCTTAGCTGTATGTAGATAAATTAAGCCCATGCTTGCTTGCTGTGCAAACAAAGCATTTAGAATTTACTGAGACGTCTACAAAAAGGAATGACATTAAGATCCAGGTTTTTTCTAATGAGACCAAATTTCAAATTTTACAACTTCTCAGTGAAACAAATTTTTTTGACTACATTCACTCACATCTTGGTCATTGTCTTCACAACACAGAAGCAGCTGTATGTGTTAGTGTCACAACAAAAGCAACAACACTAACTGCAACAACAGATTACGACCGTATCAGGACAAGCCAAAACCTAGGGGAGGACTTTGGATGAAGAACATTATAGACAGATATGAACTATACGAGTCTGTGCAATCATCACGCACTAATAATAAAGCTTTGGTTCTCAAAGCTAGTAAATGATCTGCAGACAAGCAAAGGCTGCTGCCCATGTATGAGACACCTGTTCATCTGCCACAAGCTATGGCAGAGCCCACATTTAAAAACCAGTCATACTTTCCCTTTCCTGCAACTATTTTTCTCTCCTTTGCCTTGACTTCTTTTTTTTTTAGACTCACTGACCTTTATTTGTGGCTAGAAACAAATTATGAGTGAGTACATCCCATGTTCATCTTTTTGGGTCTGGGTTACCTCACTCAGGATAGTATTTTCTATTTCCATCCATTTGCATGCAAAATTTGAGAAGTCATTGTTTTTTACCGCTGAGTAGTACTCTAATGTGTATATATTCCACACTTTCTTCATCCATTCTTCCATTGAAGGACATCTAGGTTGTTGCCAGGTTCTGGCTATTACAAATATTGCTGCTATGAACATAGTTGAACAAATGCCCTTGTCGTATGATTGGGCATCTCTTGGGTATATTCCCAAGAGTGGTATTGCTGGGTCCAGGGGTAGGTTGATCCCGAATTTCCTGAGAAACCGAAACACTGCTTTCCAAAGTGGTTGCACAAGTTTGTATTACCACCAGCAATGGATGAGGGAAGGAACCCCTTCCTCCACAGCCTCTCCAGCCTTGACTTCTTAATGACAGCTTGAGAGGAGGAGGGAATGTTAATGGGTTCAGGATACTGATCCACACAAAGAGATGAAGGACTTTTACCAGAGTGAATGTCATTTCTCTGGGATATATGACATTCTCATTTTGTACATCAGGCTCAGTACAAAGAACTTTTGTGAATAACTGGAGATAATCCTGGTCCATATTAATATGTAACAGACCATATTATACTCCCCTCCAGGCCTATTTCAGAGTAACTAAATCCTATAGGAACTATCCAATAAGTACACAGAAACTTTAACAAAACACTTAAGTAACGGGGAGTTGCCATCACAGAATTTAGAAAAGAAGTAAATGCTTCTACATCGTACTTTATTTGGAATATAGGCTTTCTATATTATAGAAACACACACCAAATAAATGTAGCTTTGGCAAAACTTAGAAATACATAGCAAGCTGTTGATATTTAGTACAAACCCATTGTTTGCCATGATTCTGCACATCGGTATGATCACCCCATATCAGCAGATGGGGAAGCTAGCCAGAGTAGAGAATCTGCGCTGTGGATGTAGACTTCGAGCTGGTGACCCTGAGAGTGGCCGTTGAGGATGCAGTCATACTTGGTGACATGTCCCTTTATAGTTCTGCTGCTCAGAAATTCCCAGAGGCAACACTAACCCAGAAGCAAAACTGGCTGCCACAGACATGCCACAGAACTATCATCCAGCTGATGCACAAGAGAGCGCTTTTTTTAAGAAAGGCCCAGAGGGAAGACTTCTAAAGCCATACACTGTATGCTGGATCTTTATGCAAACCATCTACTTATCCAGGCATGGCTCCTGGGTGACAGACAGCAGAGAATGGAACAATGGAAGGTCCCAAAATATCAAGCACACAGCAAAGGATTTCTTTACAGGTCTCCACAGACTCATTAGTAATATAAGAGAAAATTTGGTTTAGAATCGGAAGTGGGGGAAACCTAGGCAGAAGATGTTTCAGTTGATAGTGTTTGCCTGAGTTACATCTTCAAGCTCCCAAGTGAGAAAATACAGGCAGGTTGCTGAGGGTGTCACTGCACAAACAGCTTTGATTCAAAAGGAAGAAGGGTTGTGTCCCTGACACTGGGTGAGTGAAGCATGTGTCATGGTAGGCACAGCAATATTCTAACGTGGGTTGGTTTTTATCAGTCTACAAAGCTCACAGACTCTAAATGTGGGAGAAGGTTGGCAGACTATTCTCACAGGGAGGGAAAGAAGGGATCCCAGTGGCAATACAGCTTAGAAAAATAACCATAACAATCTCATATAATCCCATTTACAGAAAATCTAGAAATAGCCCTGTGTGGCAAGTTCACTGGGTTGGTTGTAATGCCATCACACTAAATGACTCACTGCACATTTTTCTGCAGATTCAATTAAGAATGTATCATTTTGCTTGATTAGTTTCTACAAATAGTAATTACGTGATTTCTTGTCCAGATAATTATTAGCTTTTACTACACCCTAAAGCAGGATATTGCTTGCCTTGAGGATTTGTCTTCAAAAACAAGACCTACCTTTCTATTCATTAGGCATATTTAAAATAAGATTACTAATTTGGGAAGCATATAAAATACTCCAATGAAAAAAACCAAGCTTGTATCTATAAGTCACTATTCATTGTCTTATTAAAATATGTAAAAATGTTTTAGCATCTATCTAATAAACACAAAGAAGTATCCAAGTCATTTATTGTATAATGATATATTAAAATATTAAAATTGTAAAATGACTGCAATTTAAGAACAGAATGACTGCAATTTAAAAACAGAAAATAAACAAAAAACAGGAAGTGATAGGTGGATGGAGGCAAAGGTGCCAGATCCCCTGAAACAGAAGTTACAGACAGTTGTGAGCTGCCATGTGGTTGCTGGGAATTAACCCTGGGTCCTCTGGAAGAACAGTCAGTGGTTTTAACCACTGATGCATCTCTCTAGCTCCCTAGGTATGTACTCTAAAGATATAAAAACCCATTTTTTTTTCTGGAAACTTGTACAATAGAAAAGTGGTGTTATGTCAATATTCACAGCAGCCTTACTCAATACAGCCAAGATCTGGAAACAACTCTAGCGCCAACACTAGCTACTGCATGAACTAATAATATTGACTGGTGGTACTTATAATGTGATGTTAATGTACACACACACTCACAGAGAGATAGATAGATAGATAGATAGAGAGAGAGAGAGAGAGAGAGAGAGAGAGAGAGAGAGAGCAGCACAACAAGAATACAATCAAGATGACTCAAGGATCATGATAAAAAAGTCAAATGCAAAGAAGGCAGTCCTAAGGGGAATAAAAGCTGATTGTGGCTGCCTGTGCAGATGAGTAAGAGAGGTTCTGGAGTGATGTGATACATTTAAAGGCATGAGTATCTAGTATGCTCCATTGCTCAGGAGGAAGATGCTATCTGTGTGCTTTTTTGGGGGGGACAGGAGAATATTTTGTCTCACTTTTTAGGAAATATTTATTAATTATTATTTTATTATTTTTGTTTTTTGACTACTTGCTTTAAATTTCAAGTCCCAGTCTTTGATTAGCTTATTTTTTACATTTAGTTATTTACACATGTGCATGTGTATCACACGTGTACATGCTATGCCAAGAGTGTGGATAGTTGGAGGATAGTTTGTGGGGGTTGCTTGTCTACTTTCATCTTGTAGGACCTGGAGAGCAAATTCAGATTGTCTGGTGTGAGTAGTCTTTTTTCAACTGAGTCCTGTGTTTTTTTAAAAAGCCTTTTCTAGCTTGAACTATTTTTAATTTTCTTCTCTCTTTCTTTCTTTCTTCCTTTCTTTTCTTCTTTTTTTTTTCTCTGAAACAGGATTTCTCTGTAGCTTTGGAACCTGTCCTAGACTAGCTCTTGTAGACGAGGCTGGCCTCTAACTCACATAGATCCACCTGCCTCTGCCTCTTGAGTGCTGGGATTAAAGGCGTGTGCCACCACCTCCTGGCAAAGGTAGCTTTTTTTAAAAAAAAAAATTTCTTATCTTACCAATATTCAAAACCAAGACGCTTTAGTGATGTCCTGGCTGTCAGTGTTTCTATTCTGGACTGTACTTTTGTATCATATGTGGGCATCCTTTTCTAACCTAAATCCACAAGTATAGATTCTTCCATGTTTTCTAGACAGTTTAAATTCTGGATTTTGTATTCTTGTCTGTGATCCATTGGGCTGATATTCCATATGAAGTTAGGTGAGGGCAAGGTCCCTGGTTGCTTTGTGTATAACAATCTAACCTTTTTAGCACTCACTTTTCCAGCTCTATTTGTTAAAATGAAAGTTTCTGCAAGTCTGGTTTCACAGTATCTTGTACTCAAATATGCCAGTGAACTGACCAGAATGAACTGTGGGCAGAGAGGACAATAGGAAGAGGCAGGACAGTGAGGACCAGTTTATACTGTGGACTAATTGCCCTGGGGCCTTGGCTGGTCAGTCAGTCAAGTCCACTGCTCTCTGCTTTTCTGGGTTGTGCACCCTCATAACGGTGGTCCTTCCACCTGCTGCTGTCACTCTGGTTCTCACAGGACAGACAGCGAGCGTCTCACCACTGAGTACCACTAGCTACTTGTGCCCCTACTTTGCAGAGCATTCTGCACAGGTTATTTTCTGCAACAGCTAATTTACTATAACTGAGTAGTTCACCACTCTGTTTTTATCTGGGATTAAAGGCTTATTGTGAAAACTGCAGGAGATTCCATACATCAACTTTCTCTCCAGTGACTTCTTTCCTTCTTATGAAGTTTGACCAAATCACTGCAATGAAAAGGCAATCTCAGATAGATGACTTCTCTCTAAATGCTAAAGCTAGTTGTCTCCATGCTTTTCACAACCTCCCACGGACAATGAGCCCTCCTGGAGAGGCATCAGACCACCTGGGTGGGTAATACACTACAGGCCATTTTCTCACCTTTAAAGTTAGGTCCTTTTTCTTCCTGCCAGAGAACTCTCACTCTCACTGGCCTGTCTTCTCAGTGTTCCACTCCTCTCTTTTCTTTGCTTCACCCTTTAACTAAGAGGGCACCCCCTTCCTAAAGGAAATGGGTGGCATTGACACTGACATGATGCAAGTGGGAAATGTGACCTTGTTTGGATCTCCAGTGGCAGCTGTGTGATTTGGGTCTCTTGGTTCTCTTGTGGGACTCCTAACAACAGGGGGCTGTTTCTGACTCTTGTGTGAGAAATGAGAACCTTTTTCTCATTCTGGATTACCCTGTCCAGGTGTAATACAAGGGGATGTGGCTTAGTTTTCCTGCAACTTGACATGCCATGTTTTGTTGATATCCATGGGAGGACCGCCCCTTTCTGAAGAGAAAAGGAGGAGGAGTGAATGTGTGTGTGTGGGGGGGACACACAGGAGGGAGGAGAGGAAGGAGGAAAAACTGCAATTGGGATGTAAAATACATAAATAAATAAATAAACAAACAAACAAACTTTTTTTTTAAAAAAAGGCAGGTGTCACCTTGTCCAGCCTTTATATGGTGTTTTTTAAGTATAAGACTATTATATCAGCAACAGTTCCTAAAATTGAAGTATTTCCAAGTTCTCCCCATCCAACCCTTCTCACTTTTTTCTCCCCATCTCCCCTTACCCCCCTCCCACCCCACCCTTAAGATCCCGATTTTTTGCCTGGCAATCTTGTCTACTTCCCCTACCCAGGAGAATAGCTATATGTTTTTCTTTGGGTTCACCTTCTTATTTAGCTTCTTCAACGGGATGATTGGGATACAGGAAGGTAGGATAGGGGAGCAGGGAAGCACATATCTTAATTAAGGGAGCCATCGTAGGGTTGGGTAGAGACTTGGACCTAGAGGGGCTTCCAGGTGCCTAAGGAGAGGTCCCCAGTTAGTTCCTGGGGCAGCTGAAGATAGGGAACCTGAAATGATCCTATCCTATAGCCTTACTGATGAATATTTTGCATATCACCATAGAACCTTCATCTGGCGATGGACCCACACTGGAACACTGGACTGAGCTCCCAAAGTCCCAATGAGGAACAGAAGGAGGGAGAAGATGAGCAAGGAAGTCAGGACCAAGAGGGGTGCAACCACCCACGGAGACAGTGGGGCTGATCTATTGGGAGCTCACCAATGCCAGCTGAATTGTGACTCGAAAAGCAGGGGATAAACCCGGACTCTCTGAATATGGCGGACAATGAGGGCTGCTGAGAAGCCAAGGACAATGGCACTGGGTTTTGATCTTACTTCTTGTTCTGGCTTTGTGGGGGCCTAGCCAGTTTGGATGTTCACCTTCCTAGACCAGGATGGAGGGGGGAGGACTTTGGACTTTCCACAGGGCAGGGAACCCTGACTGCTCTTCAGACTCGAGAGGGAGGGAGAGAGGAGGGGGGCAGGTTAGGAGGGGGGAGGTTGGGGGGGGGGAGAGGGGGGGGGGTGGGAGGCGGGGAGGTGGCGGAAAAATTTTTTTCTTTCTTAATAAAAAAAAAAAGAAATTAAAAAAATTGAAGTATTTCAAAAGATGAATATTCTTAAAGACAGATAATACTGCTGTAAAATAAAAGTTGTTACTGAGAGTGCGACACAAAGCACAGCATGGGAAGGACATGCAGAACTGTGTCTCAGGACTGCACATATGAAATGTCTGCGACAGGCTAGAGAGGCCCAAAGGTGGAAGATTAGAAGCACAGGGGGGCGTAAGTAGGTTAGCATGGCTTGGACATGGATGGTGGGATGGGGAAGTTGAGGAAAGAGGGAGAGAAACCAACGGGTCAGGGGTCATTATAAAATGACAAAACACCTCCAGACTGATTGTGGTGAAGGCTGCACAGCTCTGAGCAGGCCAAACCCACTCAGGTTAAATCTCTGTGTGTGAATTATTCAATAGGCCAATTTTATATCAATAATACCCTTTCCAATGGGAAACATGACTTCTATCGTGCTGTGAGGAAATTTTGTGGATTCTGACTCACAAATAAACTGCCCAAAAGAGGAAAACAGATTTATTAGACAGATGAAGAGACTTGGGAGTACTAGAAACAGGACTAAAGATGGGCTTTTTGGGCCACTGTCTCCATTGTCTTAGCAATTCTTGACATTTTCAGTACACTACAGCACTGCTCATTTCCCACGCACCATAACCACAGCGAGATGAAAATCTCCTTAACTGTAATAAAATATATTTAAATCTAGAAAATCTCCACAGGCAGACCTTATTTACATAGGTATTTGAACACCCAGACCTCTGCCATGTGTATTTTAGATGCTGTAAGATGGGTGGCTTCCTCCAGGCCAGGAGCATTACAACAAGAAGTGTTTCACAGCATACACTTCCCATGAATGAAACCTTTCCAATTGTAGCTTTCTCCTATCTTGAATACTTTTATGGGTGGGAAAGGTATGCAGATGCACTGGTTACAATAGACAAAAATAAGGAAAGGACATTTATTTTAAACCTCAGAATTTGTGATGTTAGTCAGCAGCCACTTGTCTGCTTGCCCCCTCCTGAGGGAACATGCAGCCCTGAAATACCTCCCCATCAACCCTCCTCAGAGAAAAAGTCTGCTCTACAATGGCTGCCATCAGAAGATGACAGCAGGGGTCTGTCACTGCTTCTTAGGTTTGAACCTTGTAATTATAGATGGGGAGGAACCTGGCAACAGGTAAAAACAAACCCACAGAAGACACGAACTTCTCATTCCTGTTCTAGCAGAAAACAGTTCTCTTACCATCCTGTTGATCCGCACAAAGTCTTCTGGCTTCTTGGCCCAGGGGGGAAGGTCCACATCGTTCACCACCACTTCGTCCTCCCTGACACCCAGATGGTACCCATTACTGTTGACAAACATCTCTGGTAGGTAGTAGAACTCTGGAATTAGTTCCTGTGCAGAAAAGGGATTCAGCTTAGTAGCCAGTTGGTAAAATCAGCAAAACAATTGACTTTTACCAACTATAAAAGGAAAGAAATCCTTGACCTAATTTTAGTTCTAGTCACCATTTGAAAACAATTAGGAATCTCAGAAGATGAAACATTTACACAATTCACTTTATTATCCTTTCTTTACTCTGAATTCACAGGCCAGAGAGTTGAGGGAGTGTGTAGCTCAGTAGTAGAGAACCCTTGCGTAGAGTGCTGGAGAGGCCCTATGTTTAATCTTCAGTAAAACAAACAAACAAAAACAGTGATGAATGGATACACAAAGTAACAGCAGCTTACAACAGTGCCAATAGATAAATGTATGAAGCTGTACCATCAACTCTATGCTGCTTAGGGACCTTTTATGTACATTAACAAACTATGACAACAAAGTATCACTGGTGTGGGAAGTCCTTATGTATATGTGTTGCTTTTATTGGTTAACAAATAAAGAAGCTGTTTTGGTCTGCGATAGGTCTGAATAGAGCAAGGCGGGGAAGATTGAACTGAATGCTGGGAGGAAGAAGGCAGAGCCAGTGAGACTCCATGTAGCTGCCAGAGGGGAAAGACATGAGTTGTCAGTTGGAACCTTGCCGGTAGGCCAGGAGCACCATGATAAAATATAAAATAATGGAAATGGATTAATTCTAGATGTAAGAGCTAGCTAGAAATAAGCTTAAGTTATTGACCAAACAGTATTGCATATAATATCGTTTCTGAGAGATTATTTCGGGGCTGAGTAAGGCCACAGAGATGCCGAGAAAAGGGGAACTCCAGTGACACTATATATGTGAAATGCAAGTTCAAAGAAAGACCTATGTGTAGAAGGTCTCTTTCTTGAGAGAAGGGGCTGGAAGGAAATCTGTAAGGTAAATAAGCATGCTTTCTGTCAGTCATGGTAGGGCTTTACTCTAGGCACAGCGGAAAGGATGGTGCCACAAGCTGGCTATCACCAATAACAGAGCAATGCAGACAGGCAAGGGCTGCAGTCCAACAGTTCAGAGGGCTGGAATGGGAGGAGTGCTACGAAGCAGTGTTTCCAGGGAGGACCTTCCCTTCTCTTCCTCATCTGGCCAATAGGACATGCTTGTAAAGCAGATGTTATCTGTACTGTTAAGATGAACTGTCGAAATTTAAAGTTTGAAGGAATCTTTCCCAAGAGTCACAACAATCACCAGACAGATGTGTTTTAAAGTAGGTATCAAGAAATGTCTGATTTTGAACAGCTTATTGGTAAGGCCACAGGGGGTGTAAAGACACCAGAGCAACTGCAATGGACTATTCTGAAAAAGAAATTGAGGGTAATTTGGTGTTTTTGATGGAGAAGGAGGAGAGAGTAAAGCCATAGAAGTCTAGGGAGAAGCAGCTGATGCAGCACATAAAGTTGAAAGCTTTACAATTTTGTTTCACTTAGCCAATTTTATTGAAAATTGGTAATGTAAATGTAGGATACTATTAGCATCTCATTATATTTATACTGATATTATTTAAGAGATTTTTTTATTTTAATAATATTACAAAAACTATGAGAGCATCACCTTTGAGGTCTAGCCGGTTTTGTGGAATGACATCGTCATCTCCTGTCCCAGACCAGAATCACTGAAATCATACTTTGGGTCACTCAGTTTTAAAGTTGAAGATGGCATTACCAGGTCTTACTGAGCTCTGCCATCATTCTAAGTACTCTACCTGTACTTTCTTAGTGTTGACAAACACTTCACAGGATGGACGTCTCACCATCGTGTTTTATAGATATGAACATAGATGCAAAGAGAAGTGAGAAATTTGCTCAGCCAAGCAGCCTAGGTATCCTATGGCATGAAGTCCAGATATCCTGGCTGAGCCTGAACTCTGATTGCATACTGCCAAGGAACAGTTTTAAATTTCTAAGTTTTGGGGTGTTCTGTTAGACATAAATTAAAGAAACAGAAAGTTAGAATTAAAGGAGAAGTACAGTACTAGTAAAAGCTTAAAATGTGAGGCACTGGTTTTGGGACTAGGAAGGAGGCAGGTTTCGGGAGGTGAGATGCTACAGTGGGGTGGTCTTTGAGGAATCAGAAGAAAAGGTCCCTGAGTGATGCAGAGTAGGGAAGTTTAACAAGACTGCATCCCTCAAAGTACCTAAGGAACTTGTGCGCATGGAACTTTCTAGGCAGAATGACCTAGATATAGGTCATGACCAGGGATATACGGACATGGTACTATGACAGATAAGGAAGAAACTGCTCAGGTTTGAGGCAGGGTTTTGATATACAAAGGTCTACTCTCACATAGCAAAAGATTGCCAAAATGAAAGGCTGGCTCGGGGTCAGTTTCAGAGTAACTAACAGAATGTAGCCACAGGGTGAAGCTCAAGACAGGGGTGCAGAAAGTCCCCCAAGAGCTAGGTGCAGCCAGCTTAAGGTGGTGTTCGCACATCTGTACAGCCACACAGTGAAGTCTAGGGATAGTGTTCTAAGTCACAGCCTCCTGCCTCAAAAGATTTGAGTAAGTTTTTTTTCTAATACTGAACTATAATTAAACATACAGGGTTTCTATGTGTTCTTATAGCTGCTAGTCCAATAGGCAAAGGGACCTTGGTCCAACTTCCTACAAAGAAAGCAGGCAGAAAAGCATTCAACTTCAAGAAGAGGCAATGCATGAAAAAGAAAAGACCCAGAGGACAGAGCCAAGGCCCCAGAGGATGAGAGTCATGGGGTACAAGGAGTGTGGAGCCTCAGGCAGACATTAGCTAGTAACCAGGAGACCAAAAGGAGGCTTCTGAAAGTCTCTTAATATTTAGGAAACTCCTTGTCAAAATGAGCTGCTTTGAGCCCTTAGCAGACCAACCAAAAGCATATTTGTAAACTGTGAAATGTTTCTTAAAAGGAACACAGTCTGCTCTGCCTCCATGCAGGAGTGTTAGACAAAGCTGGCCAAGGTAACTGCTGTTCGGGTTACTGCAGCCTCCCTCCACCACACCCCAGTTAAACAGTTTCTCTTTAAGGAAAAAAATTCAAAGAATTTAAATTTCACTAAACAAAAAATAGTACAGTAAGACACAGAATATTATTAAAGAAATGGCAAAGTGGCTATTGTAACAGGAATTCTGTGTCTGCAAATGTGATTTCTAGTTTATTTCAACAGCTACACTAAAACCCTACGGTACAGTTAATAGTAGTATATGCGTCCTGTCAAAAATAGGAAAATATCCTCAAACACAATTTCTAATTTATAAGCTTATGACAAGTTCAAGCTGCTGAGAAATTGAACTGGAAAGTATGTCTTAGGATGATAGAAGACCACTATTAACACTATCATAATTGTGTACCTATTGCATCAAATCTGACATTTCAGTTTAATATATTTTGCTGAGAGCCGCACCATTTTATGGCTTCCTGGTGAAATCAAATCTAACCCAGACGTTTTCACTTTCCTAATATAATTCACTGTGAGGTTTTAAAGCTGCCAGCGCTTTCCTATCCTTTTCCCAAAAGATTGATGCCTGGGCATCTGTTAATTCCACAGGAGCTCATAATGGGTCACTGAGGCAGTGTGAGCACCTCCATTAACTGCATTAATTTACACTATGTCACCTTAATGACACTGTGTCACAGCCACCTTTTCTAACATCTACATAGCTGCTCAGAAAGTAGGGTGACAACTTTGGAAGGTATTAGGGAAAATTAGTGTAAAAACACCTCTAAGTGGAAAAGCTCCACTGGCAGGGCATGGCTGAAGGAAAGAAATTTAAAATCAAAATACAAAACCCCAGAGCCAAAACTAACTGATTTGACTCCACTCCTGGGAGCTCTCCTCAGAGGTCACTTGGGCAGCTCCCCTTCCTACTCATCTTGCGTTCATTAGCACAGGAAGAAACTGACATTAATGGAGAGAGACAGAATGAAACCATCCACCACCACATTCAGCCTCCCTTGCAGGGTTGTCTAAGTCAGTAGATAGTGCAGAGATAGGTTTCTTCTCCGGAAACAAAAACATGTTTCTTTGAAAACATGTCAACTGCAGTATTACACAGTAGAGACCAGAAATAAAAATCCTTGCTCCAGAAGTTAGTGGGATTATTCCTAGTAACTCACTCTTCTCTACTAAATCGATCATGATTTTAGAGTAAAAATACCTTAATAGATGTACTAAACCATGCACTTAAAAATTTCAACTCACCAGTTATTATTCCCAAAAACCTCAAACATTCTAACATTTTGTTATAAGACATACATTCTGATGCTGTAACAGTAAGTATCAGAACACAAGTGGACATATGTGATTGGGTACACACACTCACAGGTGTGTACACACATGAAATAGAAACCTGATGGAAGCCATACTGCCTGCAATTTATTCTTTTCCTTTCTCATTCTTCCCTCCCTTCCATTCCTTCCTTCTTTCGAGACAGGTTTCTCTGTAGCGCTGGCTGTCCTGGACCTCGGAGCTCAGCTTGTATTATGGTAAATAAGTACAGAAAAGTGCTGTGCATAGAGACAGTGTTGTCCACTCCCTGATGCACTTTCCAGAGCACCAGCAACCACATTAGTTCTTACAGCAGGATGACTTGGGGATGGGGAAGGAGCAGCCTAGCATATGGCTTTAGGGAGGGAACTGTCATCACTGGGGATGATGGTTTGATAATATGTTTAAAAATTAAACATGCAGATGGCATTGAACTACTGGCCCCATTATTAAGAAACACTCTTTATAAATACATACAAGGTACACAGAGCCCCATTCCAGGATACAGAAGTACATTTCTCTGTGTGAACAGACATGTGAACAGACTGGAGAAAGAGAGCCCAGGATATAATCACACAGTATGCAAGAACCAAGGTTGCTGGTCAAGGAGAACTGAAAACACAGTCTGCACAATGTCTAGGTGGAGAAATACATTCCTTAGTCACCAATTAAGTGTGTGTGTGTGTGGGGGGGGGTTCAGTATGGCTGCTTGGGGATGAAAACCAAAACTTCCAGGTTAGGAATAGTCACACTGATGGTTTCTTTGATGCCTAACTTCAGGTAGTCAAGTACCACAATTAGCAAAAGAATGTGAATGCTCCTTAAATGGTAACAGGAGGAAGGTTGTGTGTGTGTGTGGGGGGGTGTCTAGTGACTGAAATGTAGCTTGCTGAGGTCTCTGGTACTTGAAGCACTGACCCAGTGCTCAGGGTGGAAAGTTGAGAAGTGTGATTACATAAATAAATTAGAAATAACTGACCCCATGTATGTGTGGGCATGTGAGGGTGAACCTCTAAGTTAAGTAAAATGCCAATTCTTTGCTGTTACGACGCTAGGAAACAGTGAGGATGTATTTCTACTTGAAACAGTTCGCTAAAATAAAATACAGCTCTGACTTAACATGAAAATAATGAATTCCATAAAGGAATAGGATTTTGTGACACGAGGCTGAGACACTGCTGCTCATGGACTGCATTCCAGCTCCCAGTCTCCTTTTTGTTCTCCAGGTGGATCAAGCAAGGGTAGGCCTCCCTGATTCCCGGCCACAGTCAGTTGGAACGATGGCTTTTAAATATTTTAGTTTAACTCCTTAGGGATGTTAAGACTGTTAGGTAAGTGAGGCCACCACATTTAACTCAGCAGGGCTGCAGGTTAAACCCTTGCTTTTTCTAAACGTCATATGTATAAATGAAAATGGACTCTCATAAACTTTAATAGTAACAAATAAAACACGGATGTGCTACATCCTGCTTCAACCTCGTTTGTTACTTGCTTTGAAAACGAAGTGAATACACAGCTTCTATTCACTCAAAAAATTCTTAGTTTGCTGACACTGTATTGCCTTGTATAAATATTTTGGATAGCCACAAATATGTAAATCAAACAGCTGAGCTTAACTGGCTCCCTTTTGTAGGACTAGGCCCTAAATTCAGTGACACCTAACAATTTTTTTTTTTTGATTTTTCGAGATAGGGTTTCTCCGTAGCTTTTGGTTTCTGTCCTGGAACTAGCTCTTGTAGACCAGGCTGGCCTCGAACTCACAGAGATCCGCCTGCCTCTGCCTCCCGAGTGCTGGGATTAAAGGCGTGCAACACCACCGCCCGGACGACACCTAACAATTTTGCACTAAGTGGCAGTGATAGAAAAAGTGCTATAAAGAATAAGAAATAACTTGATCATGTGATCTTAATATCAGACAGAGTGAGAAAAGGAGCACATTTCCTCATGCATCAATCATGACCATGTAGTCCTTTCTTTTTTTTTTTTTTTAAAAAAAAAGCACATATAAACAATGATCAGATCTTTGTATTTAAAAATAGTAAGTAGTACCAACTGTAGAATTGTTCCGCTCTCTTTCTGGGTATTATGTGTGGTAGCTTAATCTAATATGTACCGTTGCCTAGTATCCCCAGGCAGTCAAATAAAGGCTAAGGCTGGACAGAAAAGCGTGCATTTTAAATGGGTCTTGTCATTAATGCTTTATTAATTGCCCCAGGCTACAAAAACCCAAAGCTGGGCCAGCTATAACACTATGACACATTAAGGTCATATTCAATTCCCACTGTGTTTTATGCAATGGGCCAAATATTGAATGAATAATAGGAAAGGTAAGTTACGGATTTTCTTTCCATCTCCTGATTATACCATTTGGATTAGATAAGGGTTTTTTTTTTTTAAAAAAAGAAAATACCTTAATTGATTGAAACAAAAAAATCCTGAACTGTTTTTAATTGTTCTTAATTGAAGCTACTTGTTATTAACAAAAACCTCCAGTGCCAGGTAGGGAGCACCTCCTTGCTAGTCATTGTTAGGGAGACTCTAGGAGACCCTAAAACAAGGCTTCTGTCATTCCTCCTAGTTGTACGCCAGAACAGATAATATGACCTTACTGCTTAAGACACCACACACCTTGATCATATACTATAGAGAAATCAAGCTCGAACGCTGCTGGGAGCCTCTTCCAGATAGCTTTCAAAATGCTGGAAGGAGCTATCTAGGCTGCTGGGAGTTACGATGCCAACCTCGTCCACCATTAAGATCCTGGTCATTTGGGCAACGATGGCACAACTGTTAAGTGATTCAGCTACTACTCTGGTTATGTATAAGACCCTTTCCACAAAAGGAAATCCGTATCTGGTATTATAAACTTTCCCAAAAGCCCACAGTGCGGGTGTCATTGGACCTAGTGAGGAGTTCAACTTTGTTTAACTAGCGTGTCAACCCACCTTCTAAATGTATTTTTATACCTAAAGACTATTACCACTCTCAGTTGTAATCAGAGAAACCTCTCCTTTCAGTGAGCTGCTAGAAGGCAGGCAGACACTACGGCTGTAAGAGGTGCTAAAATTGAGGGTCGAGTGCTCGACCCTAAATAAGACATTTATAGCATCCCCTCTAAGGCTGGGGAACACTGTGGAAGAGGACATAAAAACATGGTAAGAGTCAGGGGGAAGGGAGAAAGACTGCAAAATAGCACCTTCTAGGCAACACACAGTAATCGCAGTCATGAACTCTCAGGAACAACCAATGACGACCCATGTCTGCATCAACAGTTAGGATGGAGGAGGGCCTCAGGGAGCCCTCGCTTTCACTGCTGAAAAATTTCTTATGGGTTCAAGGAAAGGGGGATCATTTCTTTAAGTTATGTATCCCCTGGTGACCATCCCTCCAGGTTTCAATGGATATTCCCAATATACCAGTCACACAGATGGCCCTGATTAAACTGAATGGGTCACACAACGATAACAGACTTTCTTTAAGATTAGATGGAGTATACAATTTTAATATAATGGAACAAAGCCATAATATAAAATGTCATATATATCCATTAATACTTAGAAATAAAATGTTCAACAAGTTTTAGATTTCTGTGACTATAAATGATAAATAAACTATATACCTTGACATCAGAGGTATCTCTCTGACTGGTTCTCCATGATCTTGCAATGGATGAGAAGGTTCGGTCCGGATGGTCAAATTTCCCATCATTTGCATTGAGGAAGAAGGTTGTGAATGGCTCCTGAGCAAAGAAAAGAAACAGTCATTGGATCACACAAAACACAGATATAGTAATTTCTTTGCAAGAACAAAACAAAACAAAACAAAAGAACCCCAAAACAGTATCTCTGAGGCCCTCCATAGGCAGAAGAAATCCAGAGCCCTAGGTAAAAGCCCACACAAGGCGTCATGAGATGTGGTGTGTCATTGTAGCCTGACAATGTCTTACTCTACAGCCTGGCGTGTCGTCTGGTCCCATGAGCATGTCTCTTCATCTGCAAAGTAATGATGTACTCTATGATTTCTCTGTAAATGATTCTCATGGCATTTATAAAGGAGATTTTCTTATTTTCTAGTAGTTCAGCCTATACACACGAACTACAAGACGACAAGCCATGCACTCTGAGTGGGGAATTAATTTGGTGATGTCCACTTTGGGGTAGCTAGGAAGGGCCACCCAAGCACAGGGTCCACATGATGCTCTGATGCTCTTTTAGAAATGTGATTCCTATTCTGTTATCTTGACAGCTCCATGGAGCTCTGGAGAAAGTCCTAACTATGCAGTGTCTTAGTTCTCACATTCCCTTCTGCTGTGCTGGGGTCTTAGTGTGCTGCTTTAGCTTCTGGTCCTTGGTGCATGTCATTCCTTCTACAAGGTACAAACATCCCTTTTCCTCATTAGACACTTACCCCTGCAGACTATTCTGGATTCCCTGTACGTTCCGAGCAGCTGCCATCTCCTCAGACTCTGACCACTGTTCATACAGCTATCTGACTGCATTCCCCACTATGAAAGCACCCCTGTCTATCTCATTCTCTAGTTCATCTCCAATACTCAGTTTAACTCCTAGTGCAGAGATTCTCTACCTAATCTGTTGAATAAGGAATGAAATAAAGTGAATGCGACTGAGACTTGACAATTTCAAAACTCTCTAACTGTTGCCTTCGGTTAGTATCCTGAGTACTGTGTCTATCAATAAGGATGTCTCCCACAGCAGGAGCCTGGGATAATGCTGCCTCAACACCTGGGCATTTATCCCATTTTAATGCCTGCTTTGAAGTTTTTACGTTGAATGGGAGCCATTGCTTTGAACATCACTAAATTTGTCTCCAAAAAGAGTAAATAATATACATTCTCACTAAGGATTCCTTAGTTGCCTATTAGTAGAACAAAACAAATGTGTATTTATTTTGCCACACTTAACCCTTTTCTCTGAAGCTTATGATGGGGGAATGATGTGGGAGTGATTTCTTATTAATAAAGAAACTGCCTAGGCCCCTTGATAGGCCAACCCTTAAGGTAGGCGGTAAACAGAACAGAATTCTGGGAGAAAGAAGCTGAGTCAGAGAGTTGCCATGGTTCTCCCACTCCAGGCAGATGCAGGTTAAGATCATTCCTGGTAAGCCAGCTCGTGAGCTACATGGATATTAGAAATGGGCTAGTCCAGGTGTGAGAGTTAGCCGAGTAAAGGCTAGATGTAATGGGCCAAGCGGTGTTTAAAAGAATAGTTTCCATGTAATTATTTCGGGTATAAAGCTAGCCATGCAGGCGGCCGGGTGCTGGGGACGCAGCTCCGCCGCTCCTACATCAACAGGGGAAGATCAATAAAAAAAATCAATACCACACTTGATGATGCTAAGAATTCTGTGGGGTATTTTCCTAATTAGTTGTTTCTTTTCTTTACTATGCCTTGTAGGCTTCTAGTTTACTAATAAGTCAGTGGTAAATGCGGTAGATATGCTCATTAAATCAATCAAAACTGGACTATAAATTGAAAATAGTGCTGAAGAATTGAACAAAATATGACTGGTTATTTTTACCCGTCTTGAGCAAGTTCCTTTATGTAACTCTGTCACAAAACTGCCTCTGTTACTTCATCACTATAAGCTGACACTGACAATAATCTTTGGGATAATTGCAGGAATTAGATAAGATTAAATGAAATAAAAAGAAAAAGCTTGCTATGCCGTACCTGACACAAAAAAATAAAACAAGCCAGCTTTGTGCCCACAGACTGCCAGTTCACCAGATTCCTCCAAGGGCACTAGCTGCCTTTCCTGCCTTGTAACCTCTACAGACCAGTTAATTCCATGTTAGAAACAACATTGGTTTGTTTTTGCTTTTGTTTCCTTCACTCCATTTCAAAAGCAAACCAATCCCCAATCATGTGTAATCCCAGTAAAGGAAAGATGCTGCAGGGACACAGCCCACTCGAGCATGTGGCTCTGGTGGGCCTTGCCCTTCTCTATTCCCTCAGCCTTGCTCAAAACTGTTAGATACACTCCTAAAGCTAGCCACCAAGGTTTACTCCTTTATTTGGCCACTTCTCCCTCCTGAGTCTGACTATCAAAGTCCAGAAATCAGAAGCCCCTTTTGGTTCACATAAATAACAGGATCAATTAAAATTAAACACCTAACAGGATTGTTCCCTTTACCTTTATAAACTGCCGTTTGCCCATGTGCAATGTCTGTCTCCTCTGTCTAGAGGCAGTGCTTTGTCCCTCTGGAACAAATATCCCTGCCCTTTTCCTTGTCCCTTTTCCCTGGTTCCTCATCTTCTATCTCCTTTACCACCATTCCGACAGAGACCTCCCCCTTTCGTCCTAAGAATGACACCTGTAAGGTCATTTGATACCAGTGTTTCCTGCCACTTTAGCAACCCCCACTCCCAGGCCCTTCCTAATCTGGGTCCTGGAAGGGAGCCCCCGCTGTGCGGGGAGTCCCCTTCAGGTGCAGATCTGAAGTGATGTGGAACCTTACCTTACAGAGAGGGAAGGGAAGAAGGTTGATACTGAGACCTTCCTGTGTCAAGAACACAGAACCTTCTGTCTGTCTGGGCTGGCACCCTGACTTTGTCTCCCCAGCAGGTGTGTGCCTCCCTCAGCATCTGAGCAAGTTCAAGGTCACACTTCTATGTATTGGAAGGATGACTATTTCTACACTACTCTGAAGCCTGAGATTTATTTTTTTTCTATTTCTTTTGAAAGAACCCCAAAGTAACTCTAAAATCAGCCAGCATTTTCTACTGATTAACCTGCCTGCCTTCTGTGTGCCACACTTCTGATTCCTGACTAAATATTCCTTATTTTCCTCTAAGTGCATATGCACTGCCCTAAGTGTCAGCATCCAAACTGAAAAGTTTTATTTGGGTTGGCTAAGTGATGCTTGTGAAAGTTCTGTTGGTCACTTTTACTAGAAACAGGTATTTTTAATGGTACATGCCAGTCTAGTTTCTAGGGTAAGCTTTCTAAATAATAAGTAATTATAAAAATGTTCTAACTTATAAACACATGTAAATAGTAAAAATTTGAATGTTACTTATTTACCGTCCCAAGGATTATTGTTATTAAATGTCTGAAGAACTGAAGCACTAGATGGCTGAGCTGGCATGCTAGTAGGACAGGAAACTGGTCGTGAGCAGCATGTGCTTACTCGGGTGATGTCTCAGGTCCAGGAAGGACAAAACTCTGATCACAATTGTCCCATGTATTAAGGAATTCCAGTTTCAAATGAGGGTTTTATTCAATATTTGTCTGACAGTTATCAATGAAACAGTCTTTCTAGGGTCTGGCAAGTCAGACAGGTGATTTCATTGGTAGTTTGCCTAAAAAATATTCTTAATTTAAAGTAATGAGGTATATAGCTAATTAGCATTTTTATGCAATTATCATCATTGTCATACTAAACAGATTGAATGATAATGAATTTAATGACTAGGTCTAAAAGACTTGAAAGGTAGAGGACAGACAGTTATTTTAATATGCATAATGTTTTATGAACAGATTCTTAGTGACACAAATTATAATTGCATTTTCTACTTAGAGTAAAAGTGAAGAAAGCAAAGTTCCCTGGCCCATTAGCTGAATGCTCCCTAAGCTCTTAGACTACAGTACTCGTCTCTGATCCTTTGCATGAAGCCTTGAGCTAAATAAGTCCTCATGAAACCAACTCTAGACATCCGTGTTATCAGATACAGCAAGCCAACAGATGCAATATTGTGCTAGAAATACAACAGTTCTTTGTATTCCAAAACAAGTTAAAAATATTAAACATTGCATAAATATTTTTTATTGGTTACATGATCAAAAAGTAACATTTTGGGTATACCAGGTTTAAAATTTATGAAACAAATTCTCCTTTTTTCTTTCCCTTCTCAACAAGAGTACTAGAAGCTGTGAGACAGCAATGCTTTCTGTGCAGTAGACATGGAAGATCACTGTTAGGTCCTTGCATAGTTCCAGGACTATGCTCCACCCACTAGGACAGCAGGCTGGCCAGAGGACCTGTGCTTCATGACAGAAGAAAAGATTTAGCTTACTTGGAAGAGAAAAATAGTAAATAAACCAGGTGATTGAAAACAAGTGTTTTTTCTTTTAATGAGTTTTGCCAATCTGTCTCCCGAATTGACTAACTGGCATTCACATAAAACACATAAGACCACTGTGTCTATTTCAAGATGCAATCAAACATTACTCTTATTTAAATCTCAGGCAACCAATTGAAACATCTATTGTTGTTGTTGTTGTTACACATAGCTCTGGACTTTCTTCTATCGCCAAGAGACCTGAGCGAGGTATACTCCCCTTTACTGTGGTGGCTCACCAAGGCTGTGGCATCCAGTCTGGTGAGGTATAAAAAGGGCCTCTCAGAGTGCAAACTTTTGGTTTAAGTGTTTTCTAAAAATGTATTTATGTTATGATTCTGCAGGGCAGGCCTCTTGCAAATTATAGGTGGACTAACCTGATGAAACCAAACAGGCTGTGTGGATTGGGAAGGGCAGTTCTTGGCCTGCTTAAGTACAGCCACATTTTTTTTTCCCCCTTGGCTCTCACAGCAATCAGCAAATAGAACTTTACAGATACCTTCCCCCTAGATTTTAAATCTATGCTTCCTGCACTGATTTTTGCTTGCTTGCGGTTCATTCATGCCTAGGAGTTCATTCCCCACTAGTGGTGATAATGACTGGAAATTTATGGCCTAATTATTGGTGATCTGAGAACTGAGTTTATCAGTCTTTTTGTTTTCTTATTTCTGAGTACAAATCAATTAAGACCACATTGTATGTCTGAGGCTATCAGAAATTAGCTCCCCTGAATCTTGACTGATCAGTTCTGCAGTCTGCTCAGTTCTGAGGCTAGAGCCACGGGATGGATTCCATGAACTCTGTGTGGGGAATCAGAGGATGTCTTTCCTTGCTGAGAGAGAGGGGCCTTCTGCCTATGCAGAGTACTGTGACCATCAACTGAAGGAGGGCAGCTCTGACTGGTTCCTGTAACCAGGCCTGGCCACAACAGTGATGCTCTCAAAATTACAATTAGATCTAATTATTCTAGGGTCTAAAATACAGTTAAGATTTTCCTTAACTTCAAACTTCACACAATTGATCTGAATTGTGAAGAGATGAGATTAATTTAAAAATCTTGGTCTAAAAAAGAGATCACAATTTTTTATCTTTACCTCTGATTTAGAAGTACAGAGTTGGTTTCTTAAAGTCAGTTTTGGGTTTGTTTCATTAATATATTAATTGATCTAAAATTAAAGATGTACACCAGAGGGTCCTTTATGACTCATTTGGGGATATGGGTGTGTGCGTGTGTGTGTGTGCGCGTGCGTGCGCGCACGCGTGAGCAGGGTTAGGGTTAGTAACAGAGTGCCTGCTCAGTGTGTGCTAATCCCCAGCTTAAAAATAAGTATAGGAATTTAAATAACTGGCTTCCTAATGATCTTACATTAAAAAAAAAAAAACAAAAAAAAAAACCAAAAAAAACCCCTCAAAGTGTGGTGCGCACATCTGCAATCCCAGCACTTGGGAAGCTGAGAGGGACGATTACAGGCTGATGGAGTCCACTCTCTGCTCACTAGTCTCTAGTCATTAAAATGGACACCACAGTGCATGACTTCCAGTTCATTCCCTTACACCGCAGACACCGGAGATAGAGAGCATTAAGGATGATACTTACAATTCGAACTAGCCACGACAGAGCAGAAGTTGCTGTGGAGTAGTGTGTATTATAGTGGTAGGGTGGGCTTTGATCATCTTCCCATGTCTCATAACGCTCTGCGTAAAACACTGCTCTCTTTGGGTTCAGAGCACCAATTGGCTGTAGAAAGATAAAAGGAAATGTTGTGTTCCATACAGTAACAGTAAAAATCCTAGATGGCCAGGCTTCATCCTGAAAGTCCTCAACACTAATGGACTTCTCTATGGCATTTTCAATGATCTTAATTACTAATCATAGTACTCATTAAATATACACAGTAACATGAGCAAAGTTTCCAGACTGAGCTGTAACTTCAGAAAATCAGATTTTCAGGGCGATTCAGGTTTTTTTTCATATATTTTTTAATCATATTCTTGGACCTCTCCTAACCCTTCCCATATCCTTCCCATCTCCCTTCCCTACCCATCTAATTTTATGTTCTTTCTTGCATGCACATGCGCTTTCTCTCTCCTCCCTCTCAACAAAATAAAACAAACAAGGCTTTCTGCTCGTCTGCTGGTCTAGTGAGTAGGCCAGGCCTAACATGCAGAATGACCCCAGCGAGTTCATGGACCTCTAAGTGCCCTGGAAATGCTCCACAAGCAACTTCATCATTGGTGCCAAAGACCAGATGAACATGGCCAAGGGTGGCAGGATCAGAGATTGGTTTAATGGCCAGTTTAAAACCTATGTTATCTGCTGGGCCATTCACAGAATGGGAGAGTCAGATGCTTGTATTTTCCAATTGGCTAAGGCTTATGGGATTGTCTCAAAGAACTTTTGATAAAAAATATTTGTCATAAATAAAAGTGAGAAAGTAAAAAACAAAACAAAACAAAAACCAAAAAAAAATTTAAACAAAACAAGCAAGCAAACAAAAACACTAAGAAAAAAAATACTCAAACAAAATGTAAGTGATTCAGTTTTGACTGTTCAGGTCAAATTAGTATTTTCATGGCTCCTTTTCATTCTCCTTGGCTCCTTGGCATATATGACGGACACTGAGCTTGGCAATCATTATTAAGACAGATTTCTATATTGTTGTCTGATGTGGGAGTCCGCTCTGTATGCTGTGAATATCATTGATTAATAAAGGAACTGCTTTGAGCCTATAGCAGAGCTATAGAGGAACAGAGCTAGGCGAGGAAAACTAAATGGCACCCTGGGAGAAAGGAGGCGGAGTCAGAGAGAAGCCATGTAGTCCCAGCAGAGACAAACACCTGAACTTTACCTGGTAAGCCACTGCCACGTGGCAATACACAGATTAATGGAGATGTGTTAAATTAATATGTAAGAGTTAGCCAATAAGAAGCTAGAGCTAATGGGCCAAACAGTGATTTAAATAATATAGTTTCTGCGTTATTATTTTGGGGCAGCTGGGAACTAACTAGCGGCCTCCTCCAACAGCTGTCTTTGCTGAGCTGTGAAACTTCCTCACTTTTGCATTGGCTTTCCTGTTTGCCAGGCTCAGTGGTCTCTATTCTCTATGCTAAGGAGCCAAAGGCCTTGAGAGGAAGCACAGCTGGAATGCTGGTCTTGTCCTATCACTGCCCAATGGGAGCACCAATCCTTTGAAGCAACAAAATGAGTAAAGAGGCTGATTCAGAGGACTCAGATCCCCACAGAGGTGCTCTGTGAAGCCACTAGGACCTGTGCCGTCAGAACCCTAGCCGAGGACATGGGCTACTTTATTCCCTCCAAAAGCACATGGCAGGTGTTAGACCATGGCTAAAGACTTCTTAGCACACCCAATCTTTAATGATTCCTAGACATCCTCACTATACAAAGTGAGGACACGGCTGCTCCGAGGTATGGCTGAGGGGAAGGTTGTTATTGTGGCTCTGAGGGAGAGAGCAGCCAGAGACATCTAGAAGAGTCCTGAGCAGGGAGAGAAAAGAGTAGACTAAACATGGTCAGCAGACTGGACCAGGCCTTGAAAGGAGAGGGGACAGGAGAGGTGAGGGCGAGGAAGATTGGGGGGGGCGGGGCATAAGAGAGTGCCTGGCTGAAATGAGAAGCTAGGGCAAAGAAAGCCCACAAGCTCAAGGACTTTAGGGTGGAGGACAGTGTGAGAAGAGCTGAAAAGAGCCACAGGTTCTGAGGGAGCCTAGAGGCCAGCCGGAACTTTGGTGCGCTAATAGCCATTTGTCCCAGTTTCTTTTGGACCTGACACTCAGGTGTACAAATAGCAAACTGCCTTAGTTCAATTTTATGTCTGGTTTTGGTTTCTTCATATATGGAATCCACACTTATTAACTACGTTCAAGTTACTGTTTTCAATTGCATACTGTACAAATAAGTGTTTACACAGAAAATGAAAGTATTAAGTATATCACTCTTTACCCACAAATTTAATATTACTACTTAAGCATGAAGTTCCCCAAAAGCTTAATCTTAACAGGAGAAGTCATAGAAATTAGTGTTTCAATGGGACATATAATGTTACACAAGAGAGAAAAATTCATTTATAAATTGTGAGCATTTTCTTTTAGTCCCAAAAGACCAATTTAAACAATACAATGATGCCAGCAGTTAGGGCTGATAGAATTTTCATAATAAGCTCTTATTTGTAAGGGTGCTTAGCCTGAATATTAAAGTTATTTGTAAAGTATGTTCCTTTTATGTTAGCCCTTATTATGACTTAGCCAATATTAAACAACTTAATTATTCATTTTTTAAAGTTGTGTTTCATGGGCACAAGAGAACTAATATTTTAAAGTTCCAAAACTACTGGCCTTTGTGTTTGTGACCCATGGGATGAAAGTATAAACCTTCCACTGAAATACTTAAAGGTTTAAACCCCATTCTGAGTTAAATTCTGCCAGTTATCTATAAAATCTTTTTATGTATAAAAGGAAGGCATTTTGTTAAACATTTTGTAAAGTTCTCAGTATTTAAAACAGAGGGACCTTTTATGGGTGGTAAAAGGACAAGTGCTAGCACGTAGAAAAAAACAGAGGTTACATAGTGAACTGATCTAGACCCGGCTGGGTGTCAGCATAACTGTGTTCCTAACTCAGCGAGCCATCTGAAGGTGCCTCTTTCCGTCTTGAATGTGCTGGCAGAACTCTCCGTTGCAGAACATCTGCCTATACAGGAGGATCAACTTTTACTGATACTGTTTGCACTCTAAGACCTCACAGAATACCATGGAAGAAGGAAATAGCCAGTCTTCTAATCCTTCCCAGCCCTTTTCCTCAACTACCCAAAAAAGATAAAATAAATATCTACATTTTTTATTTTGCTCAGGTTTCACTGAAGTCTCTCTATTGGAGTGTTTGCAGAATTGCGCTCTGTATGAAACAGCTGTACTGTATTAAAGCCTGCAAACCTCTCCTTTACTGCTTAAAAATACATTTCTGATTTGGAATTTTTGTACAATGAAGCTAGAAATAAATTTTCTAAAATAAAATGCACATAATTTCACTTTTAGTTTCTAGTAGTCAAGAAACAAACTTTTTAAAAGGAAAACAAGCTTCTAGTTGTTTTGGAGGAGATTCAGATTCTGTTACTAGATGGCACCCTTTCTTACTTGAGCCAAGGGCATCAGATTCTCTCACACTCATGTCAACATACGTCTACCTCTGTATTGATAAAGTTGTAAGTCTGGCATCTTTTTTAAAATTTAGGTGAGTTTTGTAGTGCAAATCCCATATGAATCTGACAGAAAAATATAGTTTAAAATTATGGTGAAAACACACGATTATATTTACTGAGGTCAACACATCTAGTTGGCAATAGGAACTATTTTTATCAGCAGTGCCATTTAGATACAGCCATTGCTGTGGTTTCCACTTAGAGTTTAAAAACTTGATATTAGATCTACTGATACTTTATGCAGCAAATGAACAGTGACACATGATATAAAATCAGGCACAAATAGTAGGCAGAGACTAAAAATGAGATTTCTAGACCCTGTTGTTTTTAGAAGGGTTAGTATGCTTATATAGTTTGCTAAAATGTTATTGACATCTCAAGAAAATGAACTGACTATGTGCCCAGACATTCACATGCCTGGTAAAACTAGGGAGGGATTATTATGTAGCAACAAAACACTGCTGTATCTACTGAACAAATGTTGTTTGGCCCTCCATTTGTATCCCTTATCTACCCCTCAAAGATCCAGGAGCGAAATCTGAGTACCACAAAAAAAAAAAAAGTTTTTTTTTTTTTAACAAGTTTGCGATTTTTATTGCATGGAAAAAAAATACCCTGAAAGATGTCAACATAAATTTACATTTTTCAGGATAGATACATTGCATCTATTCATCTTTCATCTACCTACCGTTTGTCTGTCTGTCTGTCTGTCTGTCTGTCTGTCTATCTATCTATCTATCTATCTATCTATCTACATAACTGCTTCAAACACAGAACACACTCTACTTGGGTGTTACTTGGATGTATTTGAGTGAGAATTCTTTTGATATATAACTGAGTGCTTTTTCCATTTTATTTATTTTTCTATTTTTGCTTTCTGTTTCTTTATCATTGATCTATCAATATTTTCTACCTTAAAACCTCCTAAGTTATATCAAGTCATTTTTTTGGAATAAGCATCTATATAAGGCAAGGAAAAAATGACTAAAAAAATTTAAGTTAAAAAAAAAACTACTGAAAAAAAAAACTACTGGGTAAATACTGTATGAAAATCTAGAGTGTTGAGAAAAAACTCTGAATACAAAGCTTAACTGACTTAAACAATAAAAGTCAACTCACTTAAAGAATAATCAGTTTCGGGCTGGAGAGATGGCTCAGAGGTTAAGAGCATTGCCTGCTCTTCCAAAGGTCCTGAGTTCAATTCCCAGCAACCACATGGTGGCTCACAACCATCTGTAATGAGGTCTGGTGCCCTCTTCTGGCCAGCAGGCGTACACATAGACAGAATATTGTATAAATAATAAATAAATACATATTTTAAAAAAAAGAATAATCAGTTTCATCAAAGTAGATTATAATTTTTAAGACTTAAAAGGGTTTTCAAGGAGAAACATGATGTTCACTACAATAACCTCAGCACTGTACATCATTAAGACTGGAAATGAGCATGTCAGTGATCACAGTACTGAAATTCTATCTGTATCACTTAAAATGTTGCTGTGGGCACTACTTGTCACCCTGACTGTTAAGGACACTGTATATTCACATAAGATTGTTTTCTCGTTCATTTTCTAGAGTGATTTACATAAGTGTTTGGGGTCTGTAAGACATCCCTTTACCTAAGTTCACAAGAAGAAAATGGCTACCTGATGACCCCTCTGCCCACACCACTGTGTTGCACTTTCATGCTGACTCTAAGATTAGAATCTCAGTGTGACTTCTTTTCATAACTGCCCATTTGCCTCCTTATCCACCAAAGAATCTCAGAAACAGATGGAACCAGCTAGGCACAGTGGTACACACCTATAATCCTAGCACATGAGAGGCAGAGGCAGGAGGTCAGACCCAAACAAGGAAGAAACGGAGGAAATGGAGGGAAGGGTCAGTTGTATGTTACAGATGAGGAAACTGAGATCTTGAATTTTGTGAGAAGCTCTCCAGTTTACAGATCCAATGCTGGGCTGTACTAGAAACAGCTTGAAGCTGAGTCAGTGTGAGGTTTCTAACACCCTTATCATATCGGGACTTCTGATATATCTAAGTCATCCTTTCATTGTAATAATCAGGGGGCTCAAAAATCTATGAGAAAAGGCCTCTCAAATTCTTATCTTTTCCATTTTTTTTCATCTTAAACTACATGACATCATCATGAAAAACATCCCCGTGACAATGCAGGACTCACTCCTACCAACCCCTCTGCCCTTCTGCCCTTTGCATCTCTGTTATCTGACTCATGCTTTTGGAAGGGGTTCAGATTCATTCTGGAAGCGTCACAGACAGTGCCTAGTAATAGTGAATTCTTAGCACCCAGTACAGTACCTGGCTTTCTTTATTTTTCTTTTCCTTTTTTTCCCCTGAGTAACAAACACTGAAAGAATAAAGACCTACTAGAATGACTATAGAAAATCATGTAAAACTACCATGTGGGGATTTTAAAGAAAATGTTTAGCCATAAAACAAGGCAAACAAAGAGGAGACATTCAGAGGACATATCAAGGGCAGGTTCCTATAACTAAGAGCTCTGAGGAATCAGTGAGAAAGGGACGCACAGGTCTGTGCAATGATGAAGCATCTGAAAAAAGTGTACTCTGGGGAAAGGGCACTAATTCCCAATGCATGTAGATATGTGTAGGACCAACTCCTGCAAACAAGCAACAACAGTTCCTCTGTCCATTCCTCCTTCTTTTATGAACTATTCCTTCTTTGTAAGTAGTATGCCTGATGCAGGTGGGCTGAACCCTGACAACCCCAAACTTCAATCAAGTTTGTAAAAATCCTATGTGGCCACTTTGGAGCCAAAACCAAACCAAACCAAACCAA
>NC_022009.1:105233498-105250475 GCF_000317375.1 Microtus ochrogaster
AACCAACCAACCAACCAACCAACCAACCAACCAACCAACCAACCAACCAACCAACCAACCAAAAAGCCATGATTAGAGTTGATCCAAAGGAACTGAGGTGCTAGTATATGGGAAGAAAGGCATCTCTGGTGGGGCTACAAAAGCCTCCTTGCTGCACTCCTGAAAGTTGGTCAGATCAAGCCCAGAGCAGGCTGCAGCAGAGGTGTGCTCAGAACAGGTTTTCCCAACACTGACTACTCTGGATTTCTTAGAAATACTAGGTCTGCAAAAACTTTTATCTTTTAAATTGAAGCCAGTTTAACTTGACCTTGTATTCCATGAAGCCAAAGTCATTACTATATTAGTGTTAATATAGTTAAATTATTTTTATTTACTAGCCTATCAAAAATTATTAAGTTTCATGACTTACATTTAATACTTTTCCAAAACTCTGTATTTATTTAGTTATTGAAACTTTATCATTAGGCAGATTATATACTAGCTTAAGAAAACTTTCACTTTGGGTATTTTTATTTATGGTGGAAAAGAAAGATAAGAAAGACTAGGACGCTGCTCTAGGCCTCTGGGCTGCTCAGTCTCCAGCTTCATCGCCTCGACTCCATGTGCACAGGCATTCCGCAACATCAGCACCTCAGCGCATCTTTTGCACTGCTGCATTCAGCAACATTAGGACCACAGTGCATCTTTTGCACTGCTGCATTCAGCAACATTAGGACCACAGTGCATCTTTTGCACTGCTGCATTCAGCAACATTAGGACCTCAGCGCATGCCTTTGCACTGCTGCATTTCAAAGCCCCAGGCATTAACTTCCTCTTTTTAAGTGGCATAATAATGTGGGAAACCCTAACTTCATCCTCATCTGCGGCAGTCAAACAATGCCTGTGTTAACAAAATAGTTTGTGAATGAGTGTGTTTGTGTATATGTGTGTGTTTACGCAAATGTGTTGCGTACACATGTGTGATGTCTTATGTTTATGTCAGTATTACCAGGATTTGGTTCTGGAATGAAATGATTCATTTAACAGAAGACATAGTTGGGAAATGGAAAATCTCATTTGTACTTTAACGAGCAGATTACAATTTGTGTCAAAATCATGTAACCACTAGAACCTGGGAGTCAAATTCATGCAAGTACATATAAACAACTGAGGCACTAACATGTATCGTGTTGTAAGATAAATTTTATAACAGTTCACTTTTTCATAGCAGATATAATATATATATATATAAAATTATATAAACTGAAGGGAAAAATATATCCACCTGTTGGTGGCTGGTACTGAAAATATTGGTCAATTACAGACCATTTGATTTGTCAAACAATAAATACAATCTATAATGAGTGAGATGAGCCTGTGTAGTCTAATAAAAAAAGAAGTCTAAATAAAAATTCTTTGCTCTTCAAAGGTGACAAGGAGAAAAATAAGACTATAAATAAAAAAAATCATTCTAGATAAATATCCAACTCATGTTTTTATAAACACTTAGGGTTTATAATAAGTAAATAATAGGGAGATAAAAAACAATTTGTGGCATGAAAATGTAATATTGAATGATATTCTTTTGACCTTACTAGAATTAAAAATGATTTAGTTGAATCAAATACTCTTTCACTAGACTTTTTAGTCAATGATGCCTAACTCAGAGGGTGACTGGAAATCTGCAGTGTATCCACTTCTCTTTGCACAGGTGACATTGAATGCTGTCTTAGCTAGGGTTTCTACTGCTGTGATAAAACACTATGGTCAAGAACAACTTGAGGAAGAAGGGGTTTATTTCATCTTACAACTTTTAGTCTATTACTGAGGGAAGTCAGGGCAGGATTCCTAATCTTTGTTTTTAAAACAACTACTTTTCTTATTAAAATAATTCCAGTTAGTAACATTTAATAATCTCAGTTCTTTCTTGAGCTTTTGGGAAACAGATTTCCCACTGAAGCCTTCTTTTGCTGATCTATTACAGCTGTGAGAAGTCCATGTACTTGGTGGGGCCTCCTCATGCAGTAGTGCTGTTACCCACTGTGGTCTCTCCTCCCAGGTACTTCTAATGTCACTTTCCCATTGGTGCACAGTAAGATATATCTTCATACATTAAAATCTTAGTATTAGTGGTTTTATAAAGGATAGTACTGGGTTCCTAGACCATCTGTATGGAAGCATCTATTAGGAAATTCAGTGAACCATGGGAACAATGCAAGGGTGATTTATTAACATATCAAGAGGCTTTAATTTGCTAACATTTTCCCATCCTGTCAGTGTGACAGTGTGTAAATAACAGACTGCTAACGCATGGGTCTGGACTATGGGAGAACTGAAGGCAAAAGCTACCTCTCTTTTCCCACTCCAGAAGTCAACCAGCCCAGTACCAACAGCCAATTCCAGGCTTGCAAAAGGAGATAGTTCATGTTCATGTTCCCTGATTAACTCAGGCTCTGCCTGTTTCCTCTGCTATTTATTTTCACACTTCATAAAACTGGGGAAGTATATGTGAGTGACAGAAGGTAAAGCCCGGGCAAAGGAGGCACACAACTCAACAGCGTGAATGGAGTCACTTCAGAAGCACAGGCTGGCACCCCAGCTAGTCAGGAGGCCAAGGCAGAAGGACCCCAAATTCAAGTCCTGTCTGGCTGCAGAGAGTACAAGGTGGCATGAGTAACTTAGAAAAGCCCTGTGTTAAAATAAACTAGAAAAGGAGAGCTTAGGGTGTGGTGAGTTGTAGGACACAAGGCCCTCAAAGCAATGTCAGCACCACACACCCCCAGACCAGTGATCTCACCTTTCTACACAGGGAATTGAAATTTTGTTATCACTGGCAAACACCAGCACATCTCTCCTATAATCCACAGAACCAACACTGTATTTTCCTTGGCTGTATTAGTGTTTCAGGAAGGTGTGAGAACAACTGCCTTGGAGTACCTGAGCACATGCCCCAGTAGGTCTCATTCTCCTTCATCCTCACTAGTCTCCTACTCTTAGGAACTAAGTTCTCATCTTTGTTCAGGAGAGATCTCTCTCCAAGAGGTTCATATGACTCATTCCCATTGGGCTAATCTATCTGGTGCAAAGGCCTGTTTCTGTACACATATGAGCACATGTTAATATCTGCTGACAAGACTGATTGGAGGAAAGGAAGAAATCTTGGTGTATATGTTTCTGTTGACTATGACATTATAGTTGAATTTCAGATCAAAACTGTTTTTTTTTTCAAAAAAAAAAGAAAAGGAATCTTAAATAACTCCAGTAGTAGTTAGCATATGAGGCATCCTAATTTGCTTTTTGTTGCTGTGATAGAACATTACCATCAAAAATCACCTGGAGAGGTTTTATTCTAGATCACAGATCATAATCCATCATCCAGAAAAGCCAGGGCAAGAATTCAAGGCAGGAGCCAGGAACTGAAGCAGAGCCATGGAGGAATACTGCTTACTGGCTTGCTCAGCCTACTTTCTTATGTAGCTAAGACAGGCCCATCTGCATAGGGGTGGCACCACACACAGTGGGCTGGGTCCTCCTACATCAATCAGAAATTAAGAAAATGTACCACAGACATTCCCATAGGCCAATCTGATGGAGGAAATTCCTCAGTGGAGGTTCTCTCTTCCCAGGAGACTCTAATTTGTATCAAGTTGACAAAATCTAACCAGTATATGAAGTTAGCTACAATGTGCCATGGTTCTTGAAATCTACACTATAAAATTTCATTTTCATACACACACATACAATATCTAATAAATTGTATCTATCAATGTTAAAAAGACATAGCTTACATCTTTTTAAAAATCACATTTACTTATTTGTATATGTGTGTATGTATGTGTGTTTGTATTGTATGTGTGCAGGCCCATGTGGAGTCAGAATCTGTTCTCTACTGGGGAATGAGGGCAGGTCAGCTTGATGACAAGCACCTTTACCATTGGAGACCGAGTCATGTCTCTGGCCCACACAGACAAAACTTTAAAGAGCAATTTTAACCTTTGCACTGAATAGATTTTGCTTTAATGTCCACTGAGTATCCATCTATCCTGGCAAACATGTAAAGAAGTATCCGTCTCTGCAGGATAACCAGTACAATAGGCTGACATCATCACGACCTGCAAGACATGTGGCTTAGAGAGCATAGAGCATGAGGTTTATGGCAATGGCTGAGAATTCCAACCAATATACACAGCACTAATTGTTTTAGGCCACACATATATACCGGCTAATCAGAACCCATCACAACGACCTGATTAGCACTGTTTCAGTATTCAGATGAAGAAACCTAGGCAAAGAGAAAGTGAATGACTTTGCCTAATGCCCTGTGCTGTAAATGTGGTCCTGGGATTTGAGTGATATGCTAGGCACTACCAAGCATGCATGGCTTAAAGACAAATTCATAGAGGGTGTGACTCACAGTGTTCAATGGGAGCTCAGGTTGCAGAGTGGCTTTGGGCCATTTCTAATTCTTAGATGTACCTCAGTTTGGCATTCCATTTAGTGTTTCTCTTGAAAATTATGTTAACTTACCCGAAATCTGCTTTGTATTCTTTACTCTCATCCTGAGTCCTTTTTGAGGGTCCCATCGTCTCCATTCAAACAGATGCTTGTTGATTTACCTTCCTTCTTACTGCTAAGCCCCTCTCATGGGCTACCTGCTACTGTGATCAGTACTGACTTTAGATTTCTGCCCATGACTAACCCTAAGCAACTTCCTCCTGAATCTGCTTTCTTCAACACCCATTGTTCCTATGATGGTGCGGATAAAGTCACTGATAGTTGCAGAATTCCTGTGGTCTGAGTAGGTAAGAATTAGACACTGGTCCACAGAAGAGGGAATAACTTTCTCACAAATTCTCTGGGGGTGTACACTCTGGCATAAACCTTTCTGGTAAGGCTCCTGTACAGCAGGAATTTCTGTGCATTTAACTGTTACCTTTGACAGATCCCTGAAGTTTCCTGGAAGAGTCAGGTCCAGTTCCTCTGATTCATAGTTTGTTAACACCCATGGAAACACAGGGTATTGGTTCAGATCATTGTATGTCCGTCCTAGTAGAGAAAAGAAAAAAGGGTGAAATGTGTATGCCCTAACTTCTTAAAAAGCAGTTTCTGTGTTTATCCTAAGGCAGTCATTGTATTTCAGGAGAAAAGACTTCTCTTATTGGTCAAGTCTCTGTTTAATCATGCTCTGACAAACATGTGTCCAAAGTGTCTTCTCTAAACAATTTCAAGAAGAGCTTCACACAGGTGACACAACTGTCTGGTCCTCATACTTGATCCCCTTCCCTTGGGATTAGCTTCCCTTATAAGCAGTTCTGGTAATGGAACTTAGTGCTATCCGCAGCATGTGAACAGAGGTGACTGTGTCACCTGTCAAGCCTGGTCCACTGAGACTTCCCACGTGCAGAACCCTGCCGGCCAAGGACCTTGAAAGTGTCATGGAGGGTGCCAGGCTGTTGAACTGCATGTTTGAAGCTTATTATCAGACGATATTCTGCAATAAGGAAGGTAGATGTAAAAACGGCATTGTCAGTAAACATGCTATATTAAGCATTCATCAGGACTCAGTGGAGAGGATATGAATGAAGCTCAGTGGTGTGAGCTTGCCTGGAATAAGTAAGGCCAAGGTTCTCTTCAGGCACTGAAAATCCATGGCAAGAATCTGCAAATGCAGGGAAGAGCTGTGATGGCAGGATGATGTAAGGAGACAGGTGCCAAACACACTCCTTTGCCCGTAAGTTGATGGTTTTCTTTCTGTGCTATATTGTTGCACTTGGTTGGGGAACTGTGGAACTGTTGGGCTTGTCTTCTTAGTTTCAAGAGCGGTTCAATATCTTCAGTAGGTCCAGAGCATAGTGGGAATGTGGAATCTTCACGGGAGCATACTGTCTACCCTGTTTAGCTAGGCAAAAGATGCTACTATATCTAAGTAATGATGTCCTAGCTGAGTGTGGTGGCACAGGCTTGTAATTCCAGTCATCTAAGAGACTGGGCCAGAAGGATCTTGACTCTCAGGCAAGTCAAAGCCACATAGTGAGAACCTGCCTCAAACTGAGATGGGTTGGAAAGGGGATAGAAACTGAGTAAGCAAGACAAATCACGGCTAACTGCTTCAGGTTAGGAAGGGAGACAGGACCCCTTGTAGGTTGTTTTGCTTTTTAAAAGCCTTTGTGCTTTGGCAGATATTCTCTGGCCAGTAAGTGCTTAAGTGCTCTTGATGGAAAAAACACATTTGTGACAGAAATGGAATACAATGAGCCAAACTCTAAAGATGATAGATTTTACAATTACTTCTAAAATTTTAAAAATTATTATTTTATATATGCAGGTATTTTGGCTGCATGTATGTCTATGTACCGTTTGTGTGCCTGGTGCCTATGGGAGGCCAAAGAAGACAAACACATCTGTTTCCCTGGGACTGGAATTATAGATTGTTATGAGCTGCCAGGTGGGTGGGTGTTAGGAATACAACCTAGATCCTCAGAAACAGCAACCAGTAATTTTAATCACTGAGCCATCTCTTCAGTCCCTGTTAATAAATATCTTGGTACTATTTATTACTTGTACTAAAGGAAAGTTTGTTAAAATAAATAAAAAGCCAATATACATTAACTCAGAATTTAAATATTCCTGTACATGAAGACAGTATAAGAAAAAGGACACATATTGAGGAAATCGTTTAATATAAATGTGTTTATAACAAAGGATATGATATTAGGCTATTTTCAGAAACATAAAGTAAAGAGAGCGTCATTTTAAAAATACATACGCACATACAAAATGAATGATGTTAAAGTCACAGCTCAGGACAATTTCTCTAACCCTGAATTTGTGTAATTTTTAATAATCCCTGGAAAGTTCCATGAAAATAAATAAGAAAACTTTAGTAATATTTACATTACTATTGTCTCACAGTATCATTTCAATTAAATAAGTAAATCCAATAAGCTTTTTTTAAAAAATGTATGGCACTAACCCATTTTTTGGTAAAATTTTCTGCTTCTGTCATGCCACATGGACAGTCAATATATATTTTTGACTCGAATTTGGCACAAGGAAGAACAAGAATGATGAAGTGGTATTTTAGAGGTTTTCATACCTAAGTTTCAATAAATTAGCATTCTTTATTTTACTGCACATCTTCATGACATGAGAAAAAATAAGTGTATTAGGTCTCCCAAAGGGAAGTATTTCCAAAGTAATATCTGTTCATCTCTGGTCATCTAGCCTTCACTTGTTGGCTGTTTTCACTTATCTCTTGAGCACAGCTCACACGTATCACATGTAACAAACACACTTGTGCTATCCTAGTAGGCTCTTGGCTTCTCTGGAGGTGGTAAGAACCCACCATGTTACACGTTCTGCTAACTATCCTCTGAGGATGTATCTCAGAAGATGCACATTAATATTGGGAAGTCTTGACACTAATCTACTCAAACAATAAAAGTGATGCACAGTAAATGAGATCTCAGAAACACCGGATATGTTTCTTCATTAAAAAAAAACCTTTTTAATTAAACCATCCAATTTAATGTTTTTATATGGCACTTTAGTTTTGAAGGTAAAGTGATCTAGAGACAGCTGACAAGGAAATTATAACTGCAATTCCTTGGTGAAAATGTTAATGACAGCAAAATATCGTTTAATGAGATGGCGGCGGCACCTGGATTAGCACGCTGTAAGAACGCTGTTCCTGTGTCGTTGGCGTCTTCACACTTTACAGACATTTTGTCATCTCTAGGTCATTAGGAAAGAATTTTTAATGATTTTTCTAGAAGCAAGCAGTTCAAGTTACATCTAATTAGATGACAATAATAAGCCCAACACATGCAGTAGCTAAATATATACGTAATTAACCAGGGAGCGCTTGTTCATCACAGAGCAGGAACCTGGGAAGTGCTAACCAGGAGAACACGGCTGGGCTTGGGAAGTTGGGCTGAATTCATTAGCTGATCATATGAAAAACAACTCAAAAACCTTAGAGAAAAGAAAAATCTCTCAAGTCTAGCGAGATCGTTTACACAAAGCTATGTTAGCAATCACTGTGCTGTTTTGATTGTTGTTTGTTTTAATGCAAGAAAAACAGCTCTGAATGCCTTTTCCTAGAGCTATCTCAGCAGTGTAAAGTGAGGCTTAGGTTGTATCTCTCAGAACACAATGAGCAGAAATCAGGTAAATTCTGGTAGCCAGAGGCCAAAACTGTACTTCTAGTTGAACTCTAAGTATCATTAAATTATTTCACCTAATCTACTATAATTTGACTTTTTAAAAAATATCTCAAGTATTTAAAAAATAATTAAATATTTTATGTCATAGTTTTAAGCTGGACTCCGATTCACTTTGAAAGCTGAGCCTTCAAGGAATTATTTAATTAAATAAAGTTGGGCATGGAGATACATATTTGTAATCCTGGCACTTGGAGGATGTGGCAGGACGGTCAGGCCAGCCTAGAATATACAGAGACACGGTCCTAATAATACCTAGGGAGGCAGGAAAGGTCTTGCGAGAACCTGCGTGTGCTGTAGGTTCCCAGTGGCATATCCCACGGGGCAAGAGCTGACAAAGCCACCAAGATGTCAGCTTTGACACAGCTACTTAGGTGCTACTTAATTCTTAATTAATACTTATACATTCTTAGTGAATATTTATTAAATTTGTAAATAGGACAAAGACTGAACATATTATTGGGCTTTAGGAATTATTATTATTGTTATTTTTGTTGTTGTTGTTGTTCTTTCAAGACAGGGTTTCTCTGTGGCTTTGGAGCCTGTCCTGGAACTTGATCTGTAGACCAGGCTGGCCTTGAACTCACAGAGATCTGCTTGTCTCTGCCTCCAGAGTGCTGGAATTCAATTTCTTGCCCAGCTAAGAAATTTCTTTGAAAAGTTTTTTCATTTTTTTTTTGAAAATTTGAATATTTGGCAACCTCTTTAGTATATATGCAACTGTGTGTATCTGTGTGTGCATACAGGATGTTTATCATACGAGGACTGAAAAGTCCACTAAAGCAGTTGCTACATGTTTCTAGTCTCATTGTTTTCAAGCATCTAGAAATGAGAAAGGAAAACCAGCTAAGCCAAGCAGACATTCAGAAGTGGTAACCACAGAATGGGCCATGAGATGGTTTGTATGGTTCAGGGAAGCTAGTCAGAACAGACAATAAACCTGAGTGTGTAAAACTGCAACAAAGATGTGAAAAATATGAAATTTATGAAGCCACACTGACCTACTTTTAATAAAGTATCAAACTTGAAAGGATCATTCCATATTAGACTCCTGCCTCAGCCATTCATGTACTGGGATTACAAGCATGTGCCACACCTGGTTTCAAGTGTAACTTGTAGAGGAACTGCAAAGGTATCTCTTATCTAGATTTAGAAGCATCCTGACCCAGTCAAACAAAGTGGCTCTCAGAAAGCAGCAGACATGATGTAGTTGCAGAGGGCAGAATGCCACCGCTTTGGAATTTACTGACACTCATTCACTAAGGGCATCGGAAAGGACAGCAAAGAGCTCTGTAAAACAGCAGACCAGAGACTGTTCTGTGCACAGGATATAGCACATCGAACAGGAGAACCGCCATAAGAACACTTGCGGTCTAGGGACTGAACTGGAGGTGAACTGCTCATCCTGCTCCTCAGCTTTCTATATAACAGCTCCAAACGGCTGCCCAGTCCAGGAAAAACACGCTTATTTAACGAGAGACAAGGGATCTGTTATTCTTTCCCTCTACTCCAAGGAGAATTGCGCTCCAGGTTTTGTACGTGCTGGACACTAACTACATCTGCAGCAGAAACTGCCCTGCTTAATACAGACTTCAATAAAGAAGAAAGTCTTAACAGAATATAGCAAAACTGTTTGCAGACAAATATAAAATCCTCCAAACATCTGAAAATAATAGAGTATGTGAAAAAAAACTTTTAGTTAATAATCTGAAATACAGATGGTAAATTATACTTACAAAATAAAAAAATGAATGTAAAACTGAGTAAACACTTTTTATATCACATAAGAATGATTAAAATGGATTCATCTTTAAGTTTAAAAATAAGGGAAACAGGGCTGGGGTGATGTGTAAGAGCTCCTACTGCTCAAGCCTGAGGACCTGAGCTCAAGTCCCCAGAATCCACATGAGAAAGCTGGGGTGGGCGAATGTGCCTATGGGGGATGAAAGAGGAACTGGCTGGCAGTTTAATTTCAGTTTAGGCAAAAGACCCTTTCTCAAATCAGTAGTGTAGAGGGTGATACAGATGGACACCTTGTGTACATGCCTGCACAGACATCACATATACACACATAAAACAAGATAGAGAAATACAGCTTAGGAGCTTGCTAACATTTTAACTGATTCTCTAGGAAAACAAATAAGATGACCCTACATTCTAAATTATTAAACACACAGGAAACTATCTCTGTCGTCAAAGACAAAATAAAATAATAGAAGTAACAAGCATTAACAGCAGCAGCATAAAAATATGACACAGAACCAAACATGCCAAGTGCCACGAAATATTACCATTATTACACATTCTTCTGAAGGGTTAAAACCTGTGAAAGAGGTAAAGTTGAAAAGTCCAGCTTCTGTCTACAGACACCCATGTCTAGGGTTCAGGCCCTCTTCTCTCTGGAACACACAGGTGCTTTGTTTAGGGTTTAGGCCCTCTTCTCTCTGGGACACACAGGTGACCTGCCCGGGGTTCAGGCCCTCTTCTCTCTGGGACACACAGGTGACCTGCCCGGGGTTCAGGCCCTCTTCTCTCTGGGACAGGTCTCTTTGGTGGAATTTGTGTTTTGCTATGAAGTCATGTGCTTACCTAAGAATGGCTCTCTGTAACTGTCAGTTGGGTGTCCATAGTTCAAACAGGACCAAAAGTACTTTAATAATGTGCCTATCCAGAACCCATCCCACCCTTGTCCTGTTCTTGTTTGGTAATATGGGTGGCATGTGCTCACATGGTACTCACACACATGAGAGGCTATAGCTAATGCAGTCACTTTCATGGATGTGGGAGGGGCTTATGGGTTTTGTTATGTCTAGGATCCTGGGAACTAAGCCATAGTGCTGAGGGCTTTCTGCCAAGGAAATGGAGTTATTTCCCTTTCAGTCATTTATGCTCATTTCATCTCTGTGTGCTAATGGTACAGTAACTTAATAGTATTATACAGTTCATTTACTTCATAGGGAGCAAATAGATTTATTTAAGATATAAGCATACTATATGTGAATACACATATTAACATGTATTTATGACTAAGAAAAAATATTTTAAATAATTTCATTTCTTTTTGTTGACCAACCACGTTCCAGTGCCTGTAGAAGCTACATGAACATTTATGTCTAGATTTAATGAAGAACAGCAATGCAGTCACCTTTAAATACAGTGTTTCAGGGACTAGCACTACTGCATCCCCTGTGAGGAGTCACCAGCAGCAATCATAGGTATGACACAGGCATCTATACTGCTGCAGAGATTCATCTGCCAATGTAGGGCTTCACAGAGCCTGGTTCATAGAAGCAAACTCTGCAAATCAGAAGGACTCAGGGCTCTTAAAGCTCAGCTTACATAACAAGAAGGAGGGACCAGGTCTCACCAACATCCACTGAGCCACCCACAACCTCTGATCAGGAGGAAGAAAACAAGCCACTGTGCTCTCTTAATGGACAAGCATAGTAACCATGCTCATCAGTTAGGAAATATAATCTGGGTTTTTGGTCTTAATTGAGGACTTTAATAAAAAACATGCTGTAAGACAATCATGACCTAATCCAGGTGACATTCATGCTAGGCAGGAGTCTCTTATTCTTTTGTCTGGCTGCTTCTGCTAAGAATCACCAAGTAGTGAAATAATATTTCCCACTATTATTCTTAGTCTAGCAATAGTTTGTTGTCTCTAATAAATCTTCAGACAATGCTTCTAGCAAAGAAAATGGCAGAAGGAGAGCTAGGGGAAGCATCTAAAACCTTGATATCAGCTGCATAGCTCCTGATAGACTCAAGTGTGAACACACGATGTTTACCCTACTACTGCATCTGAGTTCCAAGGAAAACAAGACATCCATCAGGTTATATCACCTAGTACTCTGATAGTCTGAAAAGTGAGGCCTCTTACCTGCTATGGTGTTGAGAAACATCAGATACTCAAAGTTGGAGATCTCCCTTCTTTGCCAGCGCTGAGTCATGTTGGAAGACTTGTAAAGCTGCCGAGGAGTGGCCAGTGATATCCTCCTATTAGTAAGCAGAGAGTCACAGTTGTCAAAAGTCCACTTACAATTAACGTTTCTGTTTGAGATCATTCAGTAATCTGTGGCTTGGCCTTCCTGGGTGGATTATAAAATATGTAGCTGTATGTAGAATCAGCTCTATTTTGAGATTCCCATTACAGAAAAGGACAAGTCTGGAAGCAGCTCTATCTGTGAAAATACAGTTACAAATGGCTAACTATAGAGTACACAGGAGCAAAAATTATAAAACCTATGTTCAAAATAAATTACAGTAGTCTTTAAGCCACACAGCAAATCTACTGTATGAGAACAAACTAGTAAGAGTTACACAAGTGCCTGCCTGCAAGCATCAGCCTCACATCTCAGTGGCAAGGTGCCTGTCACCGAACAAAGGAAGCACAAAGTGCACAGTCTTCACCTGCATGATTTATACTCACCCACTAATGTCAAAACAAAACAACAAGATGCAGTTGAAAAAATACACAAGTCCAGTGACATAAACATGATTTGGGGAACAGATAAGCATTATTATGTACTTGCAGGCTCAAAGTGTTTATCTGAAAATAGGGGAAACCTAGTATATTTATAAAAGTATGATAAAGCCACTTGGTTCCTGAAACTGCTAAAATTCATGTTACCCTTAGTGTTGCACTAATTTTTTCACAATTATCCTTGGCTAAGAGAAACACCTAACAGTTCTGTCCACTAAGCCGTTAGGCGTACTGTCTTCAGGAGTAATTAATGACCGTCTTATGGAGTAAGTTCTCAAGACAACAGGCTGCTACAATGTTTGGCTTCATCTTACATGACCATTTGGCTTTCTTACCCCAAGGAGCCTTCCTCTCAGGCTGAGCAGATGAGGCCAGAACTTGTATGATCAGCCTCTGAAACTATGAATTAAACAAATTGCTTTCTGGCTAAGTCAATATCTTAAAAACAAGTAGCTACTTGGAATCTAACACTGATGAAGAGACGTCGGGAGGTACTGTGTGTGGTTCTTTCTAAGTAGCTGCGGTTTCTGAAAGGGCAAGCACCTACTGAGCACTTCACAGTTTCTCAAGTACTGGAACCAAAGCTGATGCTAGCACCTTCACTTTTCTGCACCCAAACTAACTCCTCATAGAGGTATTATTTTTTGAACCTGGTAAATGCCAAAACAAACCTCAGGCTCCTCAAAGATGTATGGAAAGTAAGGGCTACCCACTGTTGAGACTGAGAAATGGAAGGCATTGGGAACATAGCAATAGTGATAGCTTAAGGCCATCAACTCGAAACAACCAGGGTGTTTCCTTTGGATCCTGATGTCTGGATAGAAAACACAGGAGAACAGCGGTTAAAATCACATGTGAGATGTGAGTGTTTGCCAGTAATTGTTTTGTCCAGTGTGAAAAGACTATTTTATGGGGCCAACATGAGTCACCCTGATAGAAGATGAAAATGAGAAACAGAAAGGTGGGAGCAATGACAAGTTAGCTAAGGTTTCTTACTTGTAATTTAGGGTAAGAAGTCCATTATTTTCTAAAAAATGTGAGTGCTTTTAGATTTAAGGGAAATGATCCTGTCATAATTAAGACACAAATTGTCCCTTACATATGGGAGGTACTCAGTGAACCACACTGTAAATATTAATTAATCAGAGAGACATTCATGAGGCAATGCTATTGTCCTTTCGTCCTGAACTTTTGCTTATTAAGCAACAATCTGATTTGCAATGTGACCTCCTTGGTGAGCTTGCCTTGGTCTAGGCTAGGAGATGCTGAAGTCAGTTGTTTGGGGAAGGTAGCTGCCTTTGAATTTGAAAATGCTTTGTTGTTTAAAATTAACTGTGTGAAGGCTTTAGCTGAAAGTCCTGAGAGATGACTTAATTTTGCATATACCAACAGAACCAGGTGTCAAGAAAGCAGAGTACAGATATCTGAAGTCTTTGTGATTCTGTCGGGACACACCAGAGAGTTTTTCCTTGGAAGAGCAAGGTATCACTCTTCCTTTTGACAATTCTCTAAATCTCATCTTCCACAGCAGACACCTGCAGCCTAAGGGAGTGGGAAGTAGATGTGTGAGCATCTACTTTCCCTATCTATGGACTCTCTCTGTGGGTATGTGCACACGTGTACACAAGTACATGCTACAGTACACATTTACAGCCTAAGAAGTGCCTTTACATTGTCTCTGTGCTTTACTTTTGAATGCCCCTACAAAGATATGGTATCCCATCGTGTGGTATGTGAGAACATCACTCATCTTGCTTAGTAGCATTCATTCTTTTAACTCCTGTATACTGGGTTCTTTCCAGATGGTAGGGACCTTATTATTGCCCAGCTTGTAGGTAGCAGGTTTAGGCCTACATGGAATTCTCCTTGCCTGTTTTGCTACTTCTAAGACTACAAGTCTCAGAAACATGCAAACTGAGCCTGTAAGAATACTGCTAGGAAAGTAAGAATGAGTGGAGACTTTAAGGCGAAAACAAGACAAGGGTGTTCTGAGACCATGGCTTTATCAAGTGACAGAAAAGGCAAATCCATTGAGTATTTATTTTTCTACCCCTAAAAGTAATCTTTCATAAGTCAAACAGAATTGATATCCATAATCGGTGAGGCAGATAGTAGGAGAGCTGCTGTTTGTTTTGAATGAATCACATCCAGACAGGTTCAAAAGCACCACAGGAAATCAGACACGCCCCTCCTGAATCATAGTCACCGAGGAAGAAGCTATGGAGAAGAAGCTCACACTTACCCAGGAGAAAGACAGACCTATTTGAGTGTTCCTAACATTTTTTCCTGGAAAAACTTCTTGAACTGGTGATTAAATGTACAGTCTGTGGCACTCGGGAAGGAAGCAGTGACTACTGTGAGTCACCTTGAGGACAATCGATGAGAACAAGCCTTACAAACCTCTCTCATTGTTTTTGATAGAGTAAATGCATTTTTCTTTGACTTGAATTGTTTATACATGCTTCATTATCTACTAATGTCTTGGTTTAATCTTCTCATTCTCCTCACGAACATGCTGAGCATGCACACACATGCCTATGAATTGCTCTTGTACTGGAAGCTCAAAGAGAACAGGTCAGACAGAAAGCAAGGAAGCCCTAGAGAAGAGCACTTAGAGAGCATTTTTTGCAATTATGCACTGAGCTGCTAGCTGCAAGTTGAAAGATTCATAAAACACAATGCCTATCTTCAGAATGTCTGGTATCTATTTAGGAAAGCAGGCAGAGATTGGCTTTTCCTCACAGGAGTGTCCTGTGAGGAACTTAACAGTTTGTAGTGCATAGTACTGTCTCTATGCAGAGCACACCTCCACCAGCCTGTGGATACAATCCTCCTGCTACTCAGGGAGGAGGTGGCAAGGAATCAAAGGTGTGTTTTCCAAGAACCCTAGAATGCAGAGGATCCTTGAGCCAAGTCAGCAAACACTCCAGCTATTTTAGAGGTGTGAGATGATCTCTTCTAGCCAAAGGAACTCATGATAAAGAATCTCAGAAACTTCTGAGAAATATGTTCCCTCTTAAAATACAAACATGTAAAGAGAAATCAGCTGTGTTTTCTCTCCACTAATGCTGTGAAGATGGGGTATCTGAGGCAGTCAGAGTCATTTTGTGACCATAAAACCAATCCAGATTGTTGATGTCACTGAATATCTGAACCAGGATCAGCAACAGCAGTGTCTTAACTTTGGAGTCTTTTTGTTATACAAACACACACAAAGGGTGAAGAGAGAGAGAGAGAGAGAGAGAGAGAGAGAGAGAGAGAGAGAGAGAGAGAGAGAGAGAGAGAGAGAGAGAGAGAGAGAGAGAGACTACTTTTATTCAGGTACATTCATAAACCCAAGCATAGATGATATACATAATTAGTAACTGTTTTCTGCTTAGATCAGTAACTTTTTTTTAGATTTTTTTAGATGTTTAATAAAATAAAGTTTTGAATAGTTCTTCAAGAATACTAAGGTGAAGGATTTAGGTAAAAGCTAAACTATAGGGCTGGAGAGATGGCTCAGCGGTTAAGAGCACTGCCTGCTCTTCCAGAGGTCCTGAGTTCAATTCCCAGCAACCACATGGTGGCTCACAACCATTTGTAATGAGGTCTGGTGCCCTCTTCTGGCCTGTAGGCATATACACAGAGTATTGTATACATAATAAATAAATAAATATTAAAAAAGCTAAACTATATCATAATGAACAGTTTCCAAGAATATTTTATTACCTCAATAAACAACCATTTATATCTAGTATTTATAAAGCCATAATTTATATGCTATTCCAATGTACTTAATCACAAACACCACTAGAGGCTTTTGGTACACTAGTACTCTATGGCTTTAACTAGAAAGATTTCTTCTTTCTTTTTTTCTTTTCCTTCTTCTTTTCTTCCTCCTTCTTCTCTTCCTCCTCCTCCTTTGCTTTTTGTTTTGTTTTTCGAGATATGGTTTTTCAGTGTACCTGTCCTGAAACTCACTCTGTAGACCAGGTTGGCCTTGGACTCACAGAGATCTACTTCCTCTGCCTCCCAGGTGCTGGGATTAAAGGCATGTGCCCACACCTAGCAAAAAAAAAATGTCTTCCTTGGGGGTGGAGATGGTTCAATGGTTAAGAGCACTGGTTGCTCTTCCAGAGGTTCTGAGTTCAATTCCCAGCAACCACATGGTGGCTCACAACCATCTTTAATAAGATCTGGCGCCCTCTTCTGGCGTGCGGGCACACATGGAGGCAGAATGTTGTATACATAAAAAAAAAGAACATGCAATTCTTCTTCTTCTTTCCTCCTCCTCCTCCTCCTCCT
>NC_022009.1:105250575-105329852 GCF_000317375.1 Microtus ochrogaster
TCCTCCTCCTCGTCCTCCTCCTCCTCCTCTTCTTCTTCTTCAAAAAAAAGTCTTCCTTATAGGTTAACTATGACTGTAATGACTGCAGACATTGGGGACGTTTTAGTAAGTTTACCCTAGCCATTCTCTAATTCTCAGTGCAGCAGTTTCCATCATCCCCTTCCCTATAAATAACCTTCAGAGAAAGAAAGGTCCTTGGTCTTAGAAATTACTATATATAAACAAACCATGGATAATGTGTAACGTGATATAATTACCTGGCTTGTGGCAAACCATAGCTGGTCCCCACTCCAACCCGAGGCAAGCTGTAGACAACTTTTTTAACTGTTGCTTGGTCAGGAAAATTAAACATCACAGAGGCTGCGGTAGAAGAAAAGAAGGTGCTTTAACAAACCACAAGAGAGCTGCCCACTGAGGACACAGTACTGAACCAATAGTGTGGCTTATCTGAAATGGCAAAGTGTTTTCACAGAAGAGGAGTCTTCTCTACAGCTTTGTCCACATGACACCAAAATGAACATCTTCAGACATACTTTGCTTTGGTGGTAGCACACAAGAGGAAATGCAGACAACAATTAAACACTACTTTACATGCAAATGGGCAATATCAAGTGAGCACATTGTTCAGGCTCCTTCAGAGACTTACTTCTGTTTGCCATGAACACTTCCAAGGCTGTGTTCTGCAGAAGGTAGCGTCTTGAAAACACGGCTCGGATCTCACTGAACATCCATTTTCCATGAAGTCCCTCAGTGTATGCAAGAACCTAAGAGAAATGGGTTAAAAGGACAGTAACCAATAAAGAACTTAAAACTTGGAGAACAATTTATATAGAGCGCCATATAAAATCCTAAAATCTTCTGTTTTCATGATATATCATGGTATTGTCAATCATCACAATTTCCACCTTTCAAAACTCTCCTGACTCAAGAGGAAACAAAAGAGTAAGAATAATTATATACTGAAAATGACCCTGTGGCTTAAACAGAAATCATCCTGTCTGTGACACACACTGTTGCTACTACCAAATATTCCTTTCTTTCACTTTCTCTTTTACTTCATGGAAGCCAGTTACCACTGCATTTACTTTTTCCTGACTGGTCTGAGCAAGACTTTTCCAGTAATAGGTGAGATAGCAGATGTTCTTAAGTCTGTATGCTACATGCTATATGCTGTAACTGTTCAATTTCTCCCTAGTAACCTGTCAGCAGTAGCAGACTGAAGGTCTATAACTGAGGGTAAAGACTGTGTATCAATACAACTTTATTTACAGTTAAGTGACTGAATTTGGAATAAGAATGGAATTTGGCTTGAGCTATGTCAAGGGTAACTATAACATTATTCCGTTTTCCCAAATTGCCTTGAAACTCTGGTAGGACATGTGACCTAGTGCTGGCTAATGAGAGCAGAGCTAATGGCACCTGAGGATGCTTTAGAAATGCTGATGAGTCACAGGACCTTCTCCTGCCCTTCTTAGATGAACGGAGATGTAACAGCTGACATCATAGCGGCTTGGGAGAACCATGAGGAACGCCAAGGAGGTACACAGGTTGGCCCCACATTGGGCTGTTGGAACATGCAGAACATCCCACAGAAACCCAGTATCTAGACTGCCAACTCCACAGCACAAATCAGTTCACAGCTGATGGCGCTACATTTGCGGCGTATACAAAGCACAGTCTGTTTGAAGCACTAGTGCTGCTAACATCTGAACTTTTCCCTTGCATCTGTACCGGCACTTACATTGCTGAAAGTAGAGAGTAGTTCTTAAGTTTCATATACATTAGGCTTCTGTTGCTCTGAAAGTAAGCTATGAAATTTTTTCACAGATCTTTTAAAAAACTAAGGCTGTTTTACAGAGAAACACTGTCTTAAAAAACAAACAAAAACAACAAAACAAAACCAAAAACAGACACACAGAAAAACCCAAAACCAACCAACCAAACAAACAAACAAAAAACCCAAATGCAAAATAAGTGTTTCTAATTCTGGTGAGTTTGTGTGTGTGTGTGTGTGTGTGTGTGTGTGTGTGTGTGTACACACATGTTCCCTTGAGTATATATAGGTATACACATATGTGTAAAGGTCATAGAGATCAATGTTATCCTCAACTGCTCTTCACCTTACTCTTCTTTCTCTCTCTCTTTCTTTTCAAAAGTATTTTGTGTGTATGAAGATTTGCTTGCATATAAGTTTGTGTACCACCATAGCATGCCTGGTGCCTGTCAGTGTCAGAAGAAGCAGTCAAATCACTTGAAGCTGGAGTTATAGACTGTTGTGAGCCACCATGTGGGTGCTGCGAATTGAACCCAAGTCCTCTGTAAGAGAGGTCAGTGTTCTTAACTGCTGAGCCATCTCTTAGTCTCTCCACCTTACATTTTGAGGCAGGGTTTCTCACTGAATCTGGAGCTTATCAATTCAGCTAATCTGATTGACCAGCAAGGTGATCCTCCTGTCTCCTACTGATTTAGCATTATGACTGTGGCAACATACCACCATGACCAGTTGTTTTTTTTTCTTCCTCATGCGGTTGCTATGAGGAGCCAAAGTCAGGACCTTGGGCTTGTGTGACAGTACTTTACGATTGAGAGCTCTCCAGGCCCTCGTTTCCAGTTCTTAACTCAGTTTGAGTCTTCCTAAGGCCAGAAGGTCTTCAGAGGTTATTACATGTATTTAAGTCCTGAGGCGTTCAGAATCAGACAGACTCTTGCTAAATCTTAGTTCTGCCATTTGCTAGCTTTCGGTCTTAGAAAAATTACCTGACTGCATCTGCCTTTTGTCTTCTGAAAAGTGGTGACAATAATACCCATTGCTGGTTAGTTTAAGGACCAGCAAATATAGAATAGAGGGACAGCTCTATGAAGTTGTTCTTACCACGTGACAACTCCTCTCCGCTTCTTTTTTTTTTTTAAATATTTATTTATTTATTATGTATACAATATTCTGTCTGTGTGTATGTCTGCAGGCCAGAAGAGGGCACCAGACCTCATTACAGATGGTTGTGAGCCACCATGTGGTTGCTGGGAATTGAACTCAGGACCTTTGGAAGAGCAGGCAATGCTCTTAACCACTGAGCCATCTCTCCAGCCCCCTCCTCTCCGCTTCTAAATGCAAAACTTTCCATGCATTTTACAAAACGGTTACTATGGTAACTCACTGCACTTCATATTTACACATTCTCAGGTAACTATAATCAGTTGCTGTTCTGAATTTCATGCACTAGTATGTTTTTTTTCAGAATAAAGTAATTGAAAGAATACAAGATTACCAACATCTTCTGCATTTGTGAAGTGACAAATATCTTAAGACAAATAGTTGAAAAATATCTGCATATAGTTATTTCACCAAGAAAAATAATTAAGACCATTGAAATTCAGTCAAATGAGTAAAGCATGGTAATTTCTTGTGAACCTGTGCTGGGCGCTCATGTTAAAATCAGTATGCTATATTGTGTGTGTGAGTGTACATTGTGTACATGCAGACACAGGTATGTTTACACGCATGTCTGTCTGCAGAAACTGCTGTGTCAAGTAGGTAACTGGGAAAACAAGGTGGCCTGATTCTGTGGGTATCCAATGTGAACTTACAAGTTCTGTCAGTAGGAATTTACAAGTCTCTTGAGTCTACCTTAATCCTTCACTACTTGCTCTATTAAAATAAATCTGTGCCTTTAAATCTGTTCCCTCTGCTGGCTTGCATGATGACAAAGCCTATCAGAGGCACCAGAAGCCACAGAAGGGCTTGCTTCCTGTGCTGCACTCCTTCAGTAGTACCTGCTCTCAGTGCCAGACACAGTCAACTGCCCCCACTGCACAGGAGTCCCTAGGGACTTCTGACCCCAGCAGTTCTAGAGCAGCGTCTCTGGTGAGGACACACCAAGGACAGCTTTACCAACTCCTTGGAAAGAAATTTTAAAAAAAATGCTAGAGGACAGTGGTCCAGCAGAACTGTTGTGTGGTTGGCATTCAGGAAGCTACACCATGGCAGAAGGGCCTTATCCTAGGCTTCTAAGGCAGCCCAAGATACTCCTTCTGCTTATATACAAAATTCCTATAGTTCTTAGAGTTTCTTTAGTTCTTCTTAGCCATTCCCTTGCTGCTCTTCTTGTTTTATTTATAATTATTTATACTGCACTTCAGCCATGTAAACTGCTGTGTGGTTTCTCTCCCCTGCATGAATTCAAAAGATTCCTCAAAGGCAGTGGGAAGGTCATAGTGTAAGACACTAGACAACACTGGGGAATTGTGTGGGGAAATAGAAGGCTGTGCACGCCGTGGTGGAGTGGTCAGATGGGATATTACTGGGGCATGTGATGAGGAGTTTAATCTATCGGTGTGCATTTCAGAAATGTAAAGGAAGATCAATTGATTTTAAATGATTTCTATAATGTTTCTATAAAAGTCTGGGCGCCAAGCCCAGGTCTGAAATATGAACTGATACAATAAAGCTGTCTGTGTTTTATTTGTACCTTTACTAGTTACATAATGTTATCTAACTTTTAGGATCTTCGATAGCAGTGCTTTAACTTGCTTTTCTTGTAGTTCAAGATATTCTTTGACAACATTCAAGTATTTTTATCAAAAGTTGAGGTTTGTGGTTTTGTTTTTTTAACTCAGCTTTTCCGTATCCTCTGGCTATGTTTCCCTGCTTCTGCAAACTAGTTAGTTCTGCAAACATTACAGAATCTAATCAAGAACTACTAACTACCTCATTTGGTTTCATTTTCTGAAAGCTGAATAAACATGTATTTTATTACATTCCATAGGTCATAAACATGAACAGTGAAGGATCTTGATCCCAAATCTTTTTTTTTTTTTTTAAATTTCATCAGAGATACTGTATTTGTAGGCAGATACTGATTTTGGGAACCACCACCACCACCACCACCACCACCACCAACAACAACAACAACAACAACAACAACATCTCCTAATTACTGACTGTTGGAACCAAAAATAACATGTCTTTTTCTTTTTTAAAATTGTTTTTTATTGAGCTATATATTTTTCTCTGCTCCCCTTCCTTACTCTCCCCTCCTCTCCTACCTTCTCCCATGGTCCCCATGCTCCCAATTTACTCAGTAGTTGATCCCAAATCTTATGGAATCTTGTCATCTTTAAAAATGGCCACTAACTATTTTTAGTCAATTGCCTGGTATACAAAAATAAAGACTATGCTAGCGTTCCCTAAGGTCATCCTCATTCACCTGTGAGTTGAAGCACACAGGAAGCAGGATGAAACTCCAGCTTGTAAACCACCTTCCCAAAATGTATGCTTAACACACATTATCAGGTGATCATGTTGAAGAAAAATAGGGCTGATGTGCATTCATCTGTATCAGGCATGGGCAGCACTGTCAGAAGCATGAATGGAGCTGTCAAATCAGTTTTGTCTTGTATTTTCCTTCAGAGACAGCTAATACTGTGCAAACTAAAAGTTCTTGTTTAGTGATAGCCTTGACGATCTCAGGTCACCTAACACATACATTAGGATGAGCAGCACATATACTTTCTCTCGGGATATGGAAAACGCAAGTTATATGTCAAGCAGTAGCTGCTGTTTAGAACAACTAAATGCCACAGAGGTTGGATGTATCCTTGTCAGTGCTTATGAGGTAGTCATGTTTTATAGACATTTCCAGTTCCAACAGCTTAATTAAAGAGTTTATAATTCAATATTAAGTTACAGGTCCCAATTACTTTTATAATTCCATGTAAATTACGAATGGCTCAGAATTGTAGCAAATATATTCAAGACAGAATAGGTCTAAAGAAATCTCAGGTTTCTGTTCACACATGAATATACACACTTTTTTCTTTTCTTATTGCTTTATAAATAATACCATTCAAAATTTCCACTTCCTCCCCTCCTCCCACTTCCCCACTCAATATACACACTTTTTTCACATCTGCCTGCTGACCTGGAAAGACTCCCCACCTGGAAGAAAAGCAGAAATGGAGAAGGAAGGAGCTACCTATCCAATCACTGCTGGTATGACACACTTTCCAACTTCTCATGCCTGCTCCTGGTGATGCTATTTCCTCACCAAAATCAAGAAGAAATAAGAGATTGGGGTTCTTTCTATTTTATTTTTACATAACCAGTCTCTTGCTAAAAATACAAAGAGGTAACTTTCCTGATATAAGATCTGTTGAGGGTGAAGGACTTTGAAACACAGGACATGGAAGACAGTGATGGAGAGATGAGGAGTGGGCACTGATGGTGAATTTGAAAATCCTTTTATAAGTCAAATGTTTTCCCAATTGTTTATTTTCTTTTTAAAAAATATTTATTTATTTATTATGTATACAATATTCTGTCTGTGTGTATGTCTGCAGGCCAGAAGAGGGCACCAGACCCCATTACAGATGGTTGTGAGCCACCATGTGGTTGCTGGGAATTGAACTCAGAACCTTTGGGAGAGCAGGCAATGCTCTTAACCGCTGAGCCACCTCTCCAGCCCCCAATTGTTTATTTTCAAAACAAATTGGATCTATTTGGATTGTCAACTTAAAGACACTTACAAGTTAATTTTGATGATAGATCACTAGGTGCTTTTTAGCATACATGAGAACATGATTTTCAACACATCTTTTTGTTTTGTTTTGTTTTTATTCAATGTTATTTTAATGGTTGCCTAAATACCTTAGTCAAATTTTGTGTTACTGATATATAATGAAATTCAACTGGGAATATAAATTATTAAAGCATATTTTCTACCAAGAATCCAACAAAAATTATATATATGCCAGTATATGTGGTGATATTTTGTTTGTGTTATAACAAATAAAGCTTGCCTGAGGATCAGAGTGTGGAGTTAGCCACTAGTTTGCCATAGAGGTCAGGCAATAATGGCACACACCTTTAATCCCAGCACTCTGGAGGCAGAGGCAGTCAGATCTCTGTGAGTTCAAGGCCATGCTGGGCTATGGAAGATTGATCCAGTCTAAAAGAGAAACAGAGCCAGGTGGTGATGGCTCACACTTTTAATCCCAGTACTAGGGAGGTAGAGACAGGAAGGGATATGGTTGGGTGGAGAAAGGAATATAAGGCTGGAGGATGCAGGAGCTCAAGGCATTCAGTCTGAGGACAGGATACACCTTTTTCAGTCTGAGGATTTCGTAGAGGTAAGAACGGTTCCTTTACTTCTCTGATCTTTCAGCATTTACCCCAATATCTGATTCTGAGTTTTTATTATTAAGACCAAATAGAATTTGTGCTACAAGTATATATCTTTTTTTCCTTTTTAAAAATTGAAAATAGATTCTTCTTTCACACAAAGCATCCCGATTAGTTTTCCCTCCCTGCACTCCTCCCAGGAGTGTCCTGGCACATATTGTGAGAAGGAGAGGTAAAGATTAGAATAGTAAAGGGTGGGTGGGGGCAAGATCACAAGGTCAGATCTTGTGGAATTTGGAGGAATCCTGTGGAGTTTGGGCACTGTTCTGAGAACACTGACATGCCACTTGAGGATTTTATACAAGGGTCCCAGATGTTTAAATCAGCACTTTACAAATCATTTCTGTGGCTACAGTGAAGAAGAGATTTTAACAGGAAAACAGGGAGGCTGCTCCAATAATATACACAAACTTTAAGTCATAATTAATTTAAAAAATTATGAACTCATTCAAAAGAGTGTCATTAGAGTTCTTTGCAGTATCATACATTGTGGCAAGTATTTTTAAACTGATCTATTTATTACCTGCATCCTTACAAAGCCTCCAGACAGGGCACCTTGATCACTTCGTTGAGTAAAACATTTAGCAGTTTAATTTACAAATGAACAGAGCTGTAACTGGAGTCCTCCAAGTCTACTTCACACTCTCTAAAGTGTGGCCTGAGAGGGATGTTGATGAAGCTGATATGTTTTTGTCGTAATCGTGAATGTCCCCATATATAAAGACTGTGCCTTTTGACTGTGTTTCCTAATTTCCTCAAAGTTGACACACTCTAAAATCTTACATTTTTCTCTTTGCTGTTAATTTTGAAAGGATCAGGGACTGGAGAGAAAAGAACTCAACATTACTGTAAAGATAGTAGTTTGTCCGAGCCGGGTGTGGTGGCACGTGCCTTTGATTGCAGCATTGGGAAGGCAGAAGCAGGAAAACCTCTGAGTTCAAGGCCAGCCTGGTCTATGATGCAAGTTCTAGGACAGCCAGGGATATACAGTGAAACCCTGTCTTCAAAACAAAACAAAACAACAACAACAACAAAAGATAATAGTCTGTAGAAACTGTAATGTTAACTTCCCTTGCAATGTTCTATGCTGTGACAACATTTCAATGGTTACATTTATAAGTCCTTTACTTTTAGACACATTTTCTTCAAATTTCAGTTCTGAGATAGCATGCTTTCTTTGAAACAGTGTGGTCAAACTGCTATTTGTATACTATAAATTGTCAGTGAAGATATTTAGCCTTTTGAAAATGTACCAGATGAGATGTTAGTATAATTATTGTTAAAGGTAAATTGGTCAATGCTTACCAAGCTGACAGAAAAGAGAACTGCTTTTGCTGGGGATCTAATTATGCTATGAGAGAACTCTTCCACATATGAAAATGTCTTGCTATGACGTATTTAAATACACAATGTCTAATGGAGTAGGAAATATTAACATTTTTAAAATTAAAGACTCAAGCATCTACTTCCTGGTTAGCATATGCTTATATGAACTTGCAGGAAACTTGCACAAAATAGAAGCTCAATGTCTTTACAACTCTGATCCACAGAACTTTAAACATCAAAAACACTGTACCAAACACTTCATCAATACCCAGCAGTGCTGCTGTGATGCACACAGTACACACAACGTGGCAGTTACAGTTACTAACAGTGCTGTGAATTCCCACATTTATCCACCCTGTGCCTTCTGCCCAGCTTCTAAGTCAACCATTCTGAATACTTTTCAGGTCCCCATGTGCCATGTTCTGTCACACTCCAGTGCCTCTGCACATAATATTTCTTCTGCCTGCCAATCCCTCACTGTTGTGTTCTGCTCATCAACTGCCATTAATGATGAAGCTCAGAGACCCTACTACTTCTTCAGAACCCTGCACCCACCCCTTCATAACAAAGCAAACCACTATGACTGTTGGCTACTTGGTATGTCTTGCACACCTGTGACTCTGGCTGGCCAAAGACAGGAATTTTCAGTGTATCTCATTATTTACTGGTCATACTGAGAACAGGAGCCACCCTGTTCTCACACAACACACACACACACACACACACACACACACACACACACACACACACACACTATTTAACATCATGGATGATCTGTATTTAATAGTACAAATTCAGAAAAGTAACTTTCAGCAATTTTTATCAGATTTATTTATTTTATTTTACGTATGGGTGTTTTGTTTACAAACATTTTGGGGCATCATGTGTGCTGGGTATCTGTGGAAGTCAAAAGAGTGCACTGGATACCCTGGAACGGAGTTATGGATGTTTGTAAACCACTATTTAAATACTGGAAATTAAACCTGGATCATCTGAAAGATGATCATCTTAACTGCTACGACATTTCTCCAGCCCCCCCCAAAGGTTCTTCATAAATATGGCCTTTTTCATTTTAAACCAGTCATTAATGGTTTGAGCTAGGTATGGTGGTTATAATTTCAGTGCTTGAGAGACAAGAGTAGGAACTCACAGGATGACTGTAACTCCTAAGCTAGCCTGAGCTGCATAGGGAGATTCTTAAATAAACAAAGAACTGGGTTGGGGATTTAGGGCAGTGATAGAGGACTTGACTAATACCCTCAGGGCCTGAGTATGATGCCTTGCAATGGTGAAAACAAACAAATACACAAGCGAGAATCCAAAGGCCCTAGACTGATTCCAAGTTTATTAGGACTGCATTGGGCAGGACTCCTTTTTAAGAAGTTGTGATGGCTATTCTTGGTTGACACCTTGACTACATCTGGAAGTAAATAAGGCCCAAGTGGCTGGGTACACCTGTGAGGGATTTTTCTTAATTAGATCATTTGAAGTGGTAAGACGCACTTTTAATCTGGCTCTTTTGAAATGGGAAGATCACCTTTAGTCTGGGTCACACCTTCTAATGGTAGCCTATATAAAGGATACAGAAAAAGAAAGCATTTGCTCTCTGCCTACTTGCTCTCACTGGAAAATCCATTTGTTCACTGGTATTACGGCCTACTTCTTCAGGATTCTAATGTATACTGAAGACCAGTTGAGACATCCAGCCTCATGGACTGAACAACTACTGAACCTTCTATTGTTAGACAGCTATTGTTGGACTAGCTGGATCACAGCCTGTAATCCATTCTAAGTTTCAGAAGTTCCTTTTTACTCGGTTTACACAGCAGCAAACCCATGATTCTAGCCACAGTAGAATGAACTGGAATGGACAGTTTATATAAAGGCAGTTATCTCAACAGGAAACTTTGGACTGATGGCTGTGAAAACCCTGCCCACCAGAGTCACAATATCATGAGTGTTGGCTGTCTGACCCAATCAGATAATCTCTCTTGACAATCTGAATGTGAGATATTCAAACACCCACACAGGAGAAGGGGAAGGAGCCAAAAGCAGCAAGAAGACAGTCAGCAGGAGCCACAGAGCAGCTGGCGTTCTGAAAAGCAGAAGCCAAGACAGATGAGATGGGTCTCAGTTCATGCATCCTGTCTCCGGCTCTGGGTGCATCTGGTGCCACTTAGCCCTCCTGGCTCTGGCCACACTGGCTTGTTTTCAGTCTTCAACATGCCAGGCTGCTTCCTATGATAGCCAGAAAACATTATCCTCCCTCCTGGAAGCATTTTCCCTCCTCTTTGCCTAGTTCACTTCTCATTTACCTGTTCTATTTTTTTAGCTGACCTCTTTGGCTACTTATAATTTCTACTGCATGATCTTAAAGCACCATACACAAGTTCTCTTCACAGCATGCACCCAAAGGTAATCTTGTGAACCAATTACACACGAATGATTGTCTTTTGAAGTAGTAATTAGCAGATGAAAGCTGCTTTAATAAACGTTGAGTTCAGAGTTTGTGAAATGTATTTGCTCAAGAAACCCTGACTCCTAAGCCTTGACAATACATATAAGGGGTTCCTAAGAGAATTCTGTCTCTTACCACCAGTGCTACTCTGGCTCCCCTCTCCTGGCAAGAGTAGCTGCAGTTGAGACCAACCCCTGGAGACAGGGAACATGCATCATTTACAGAGAGTTCTTTAGTTTCACTTTCTCATAATGGTTGGCTAAAATAATTCTTTTGCTGAGACAGGAGATCTCTATGGAACCCCAATGAGACTTGAACTCATGATACTTATACCCCAGGCTTCCAAGGGATGGAATTACACGCATACATTACCACAGTCGACTACTTTTTATTTTTTATTTATTTGGATGCCATGCTATAGATAAAAACTTGGGCTTTGGAGGATGACAGATCACCAACAGTTTCTCCTCATACAGCATGAGAGTGCCGTGGGTGCTAAACCAGTAACACAGGTGTCCCAGCAGGCAGGGTGGCACAGTGAGGTACTCCATGCCCTGTTGAGGAGGGAACTCAAAGGTCATCCGCATCAGAACCTCAGGGACAGTAAAGTAAACAACCTGGGAGTACATCTTGGTAAAGTCACTGAGAAACTGGAGGTGCTACAGGTACTTGTGACCCCAGAGGTGAGGTACGTGGTGTGCTCTGCCCCCGTTAGACTTAGATTATGGAATGCATAAATACTGTGAGAAAGTAGACATTAGCTGTCGCGATCACTCAGCTACTACCCTTAAAGGCAGGTTTCTCTGCAAAGGAAATGTGTCAATAACAAAAACAATGACCCTATCCACATTTAGAACCACTGCCAGTAACTAAAATAAAACAAATTAAAGTTGCATCTCCATTGATATGAACAAGCTTTGTCTATAGCATTGTTTTCCTCCCACACAGTGTTATTTCTATGTCTTACTCAGACCCCATTCTTCCGTAGACTACCTTCCTTCTGTATGGACTAGCATGCAGCACACAGCAAGGGCTCCCCATGTGCAGCTCCATGGCACACCCATCCATGTATGCTTCTCCAGAATGTCTGCCCGCTTTAGAAGATAAATCAAAATGCGTAGTAGAGACAGCCACATCATGAATTCATTTATGAAGAATGAGGCCCATCTGGCACAGAATCCTGTGTAGTAAGTACACATGTGTTAGTACATTTAACTAATGATATTTTCATTAAGGTTGTGCCAGAATTTGGGGTAAAAAAAAATCATTGACCTTTATGTCACAGCAGAATGATTCTTATTGGATAGGGGGATACATTCTAAATGAATTGAAATGATGCTACTGCAATTTAGGTGAGCGTTCCATAGAGAAATGACAAAGTTGGTATGAGAAAGGAAGATACAGGTATATGTCTACAAGTATTATACATTACAATATAGTGACCTCTACAGCACTGAACTATGTATGTGGGTGATCACTACACTGTTTATAAATTACCTATGGACACTCGGCCAGTAAAGGGTGGCCTGAACTAACAACCCACAGAAACTACAGGACACACTACTCTTGGCCGATAAAACACACTCCACCTCGAATTAACAGGAAGACCCCCACAGATATACAACTCCTTCACAAACACCACAGGCTTGCTAACACTGAGCTTGCTGTGCAGAAAACCAGTGTGGCTCGCCTTCCTGGGGAGGGCGAATGGTACTACACACATGAAACCCTGGGGGGATCTACCAAAATCTAAAATACACGGACAAGTGCTGTGACCCAGAAGTTTCCAATCTTGCCCTAAGAGTAAGTTAGCTAAGTACCTAATGGAGTATATGGTGGTGTGCAGTGAAGCTGGGGCTTTTTTCTTTTTTAGAGAAAAGGAGCACAAAGTTACAAAAATTCCAAACTAGTGCATGTTTACTCATAAGGAGCAAACTCACAGAGGATGCAGAAAACAGGGTCTCTTCTTCTGGACCCACCTAGGCTAGTTTGCAAGCTCACGCCAGCCCACAGTTCTTGGCACCCCTCAGCTCTTACCAGGCCCTTGTGACTGGGGCTACCAAGCTTACCATGTGTCTACCTCTTGCACTGCAGGAGTCTGTGAGGATACACATACTCAAACTGACCCCTAGGCATCATCATAATTTTACCTAACTCCTCACTCACTGCGTTACACTGATTTCTCTTAGTAATAAAGACGACAGGTCGGGGATGTTATCACTAGATAACAATTCCTTTCTATTCTTTGCAGTGTTCTGTTTCACTCTTGTTTACTTTAATTTACAGTGTGAGCTTATGCCATTTTTAGGATTACTGAGAGTTATGTTTTAAAATATTTTAGAATTTACTGAATGTACATGAAAGGTGCCTATTTTCCTCCCTATTTAAAAAAAAAAAAGAATTACTAGTCTCTCTACTAAGGACTGATAACCCTGTGAGAATCTATAGCTGGCTCTCTCTGAGAGCCCCTTCACCTGATGAGGAAAAGATACTTTAATACACTGTGAAATAAGATCCCTTACCTCTGATAAATGCCCAAGGATCTAGGCACTGAAGGGTAGCACAACAGAAAATCGATGCTGAAGAAAAATTACACTTCCTTCAACTTTTTAGCTCCTAGATTGGCTCTCACACAGCAATATTAAAAAGGAAGTTTAATATATGATAGCTGACAATTCCACACTAATCCCTGCTGTGCTTCCCTTTTTTTTCCTGAACTGCAAAAGCAAAGGCCAGGGGATGAGTCTCAGGACTGCTACAAGCCTTCAACCCTAATCGAATGGGTGTAAAAACATATATAAAAAGATGAAAGTGCTCTGCTTTACATATGGCAAAACACATCAGGGAGACTCTGAAAAGAGGAGTGAGACGTTCCATAGGGGCAGGTTAGGTCTGATGCTAATGCCGGCTTAAGATGGTGACAGTCTGGAGCGGGAAGTCTGGCCAGGCTGCTTTAATTTCTCCCTGGAATAGCTCTGGCCCAACCTTCTGCAACACATCAAAGTCTCTGGAGCTCAATTAAAATTGGATTATATTGAAATGCTCCATCTATGGGAGCTGTGTGTTCACTAACACTTTTCTCTCAGTAATACTCCAGATGACAGTTGCCCATCCCAATTTACACAGTTGTCATAGAGACAGGGAGGAGAGCAGTGGAGAAGCAACACAAAGGAAAGGTAAAGCCTGGGGTTTCTGCAAATGAAGAGCTTCCTGTGTTTCCTGAACCCCATTTATTACACCAGTGACAGCATCCAAGACACAACATTATTACACTCTGTATCTGTGCATGACGTGGAAACAAAGACAGCTGATCCTGGCTCTGGTATTAGGAGCTATGATGGAGGTTTTCAGCTTACTAAGAATCGCCCTCAGATGTCCCTGCAGCCAAGGGAGAGAGGGGGACTGGCAAAGCTAGGAAGTGTCAATATCTACTTTTTAATTACAGGTATGACCCACACATGAAGAATAATCTTTGGAATAAGATCTCTTTCTTTTCCAAAGCTACCATTTAAAAAGGTTAAATGTCGGGTGAAGACAGTAAATTATGACTGCCATGCTCCTATGTTTTAAACACAAACTGGATTTGGTCAAATCAGTGAACAGTAATGGGGGCCATCAATGACAGAAATAGATTTCCAAATTTGGATGTGAGATTTATTTCTGATTTTAATGAGTGGGTATTCTATAATCTTTGCTAATTTCTCTTCTGGCATTAAAAACCTATCAGCCCAGGAAGGACACTGTCAGCTTCCTCAAAGCCTAGATGAAGACAGCTCAAGTGCCTGGCAGTTCGAAAAAGTGGTTACTCGGCAGTGTAGATGGCTAGTAACATTCTGTGTTCTCATTTAGGCAGAATGTTCCTGGCTCTGTGAAAACTCTAACCTTTCTTGTAATTGGCTTATTGCATTATTAGGGCTGTTCTCCTCCCACTGTGTAGGACACCACGAAAACAGACTAGCTAATTACTATTTTAAGGATTAGTACACTATTTTGGTGTGTTAGATCCTCCAAAACTATGGTTCTTTTTCTCTTGGGAAGATGTGTTAGGACTGTGTAGTAGCAACAAGGCAGAAACCACAAGTGCAGGCCAAAGGGGAAGGAAGCAAAGATGTGTCAGAAAATCTAAAAACCACACAAATCAAAATTTGTCAAAACAAGCTTTGGTTTAAACCAACAAGAAGGGCCCTACAGCTTGGGCCCTGACAAAGCACAGGGTTATTTATTTATTTATTTATTAGCCCAGCTGTAGAAAACACCATCTAATGAACCTATCTGGGGCGGCTGTCCCCATCCTGTCAGGCATGTCAGGAAATGACAAGCACAGGGGACAGGCCGCCGCCAGTCATAGACAGGCCTGCCAGCTGGAGAGTTCAGCCCCAATCTAATCACACCACCAGAAAATAACTTTCACGCTTTCAGCTTGACAGGATGGACTTGAGGAAAAAAACTAGGTTTGGAAACAATGCTTTTTGTTTCAATTACACTCAGTTTTGTACAGTAATTAAAAATGCCTAATAACAGGCCCAATGTATGTTGCTTTATAATAATGCAAAAAAAAGTTGTATCATAGAAAAAAAGAATAAAAGGGTCACTTTGAAAATATGGGCACAGAGAAAACGAAGGGCAAACCGTCTCTGTCTCTTTCAGCAACAAACCACGTCATGTTGGGAATTCAACTCTGTTTCCAATTCAGTTTATTGATACTCAAATTGTTTATCTTTAAAACCAAGCCTGCAAGGATGACCAGCAGCAGGGCTGGTTTCATTCCTGTCTGAGCATCAACACACATGACTAGAGTAAGGAGGTAAAACTAGTATTTACATGCAACTATGATAAATGCTCTGCCTTTGGAGCTGTTGGGAAAGTGTCATTATGAACAAATGCATCCACAGAGGGCACAACAAGCTGGACTGTGCTTACAAGGGCTTGGAGAGAACTCATTTGCACTAGACAACATGCCATTTCAGTGTCCTGTAGACATAGTATGGATCTATTACATTCACGTGCAAGTGTTCAAAGCTGTCCATAACTTTGTGTGTGCTCACATATACGCAAATGTAATAAAGCGTGTCCCAGAAAATTTAGTGTTTTCATTGACAAAACCATTTCCACAAGGTAACTACTGGCATTATTATTAAAGACTTAAGAGCCAAATACAATGTTCCATGTATGTCTGTGCTGTGTTATAAGACATTATTAACACTCGGGAATGAAACACATTTTATTCTGGTTATGAAAAATAGATTCCCATTCACAACTTCAATGCATCTCAAAAGCAAACACTAAATCAAACATTATTATTTGCTTTACAGTCGTGAAATGTCACCAGTGCAAACATGGAGTTGTCATGCATTAACTTACTCACAAACTCTATCACCTCAGTCTAGTGTTTAATCACTTTCGATCTATAGAATGGTGGGAACCGAGTCAGCCTCAAAGGGCTGCTGTGGTTTAGGCGGTGGGTCTGGAGGTGAATCAACAATTCAAAATCAGGTTTACCAAGCAACACTTACCCCAGATGGTAAGTAGGGTGATAAGTGCTTTTAACTGAACCAATAACAATTGTTACCACATGCCAATCAATATGTAGAGAGGAGGTAACTAAGACTGAAAAAGTCCCAAAGATCAAGCTGAGCTTCCTGAACATGAACACAGGAGGGCTGGGACTCAGGACTGCTGTACTGAGGTGATGAAGGTGAACATTTCATATTTCCTTATACCAATGTTTCCAATATATGATGATTTTATTCAAGCGTCAGTGTATAATTTTGTCATTAGCTTGCTCAGTGTGGCTTTTCTGCGGCATTATTTAATTCATTTCAGTCATGTTGGAGCATGGAGAGCTCTGACCTACTGACCCCAATTTTCACTTAAAGAAACAAATATCCTTTTTGCAAACTAAGACAATTTTTCTCTTGTCAACCTTGTTTTAAAGTATTAACCTTATTCCCGATATGGTAAATATCCATGTTTGTCATTGAAATCTGCTAGGCACAGCAGCTTTAATCAAGTTATGAAATTGCTTCTGGTCTTACTTTATCCATTTGGAGAAATGATTAAAATAAACATGCTGAGTGAATGAGCTCACGCTGAGGACACATGATGTGTTTGGGTTTTGTTTGCCATCCACTAACTCTTAGAAAGAAACAAAAGGCAAACAGGCTGTTTACATCTTCTCTTGGCGACAAGACTCCAGATTTCTGGAAGACCATATAACTGTCCGGCCCTAGGGTTATCACAGGCTGAGCAGATGGCTCAGTGGGTAGTGTGTTTGCTGCACAAGCATACAGACCTGAGTTTGGATTCCCAGTACCCACACAAAGCCAAGCACAGTAGCACATGTCTGAATGAGGGGATATAGATAGGTAGATTGCTGAGGCTTACTGGGTAGCCAGTTTAGCCAACCAAGGAGCTTCAGGTCATCTCAAAACATAAGGTGAAGAAGCAGGGCACTGTTAGCACACACCTTTAATTTCAACACAGGGAGACAGAGGCAGGTGGGTCTCTGTGAGCTTGAGGCCAGCCTAATCTACAAAGTGAATTCCAGGACAGCCAGGGCTACACAGATAAACCCTGTCTCGAAAAACCAAACAACTAACAAACAGAAACATAAGGTGGAGAGCAATAGAGGAAGACAGAAGAATTGACTCCAGCCTCCACACAGCTGCATGTGCACACAGGGCATGAACTATAAAGCACAGGTATATGCTCACAAATAGACAAAGTCATTGTAATGGATTATTCCTGAATTCAAGAGAAATGGAAAGTTGGATATCAATATTAAATTGAGCATGACCATACTGAATAATGCACCCTTAAAATAATGTGGACTTTTAAGAAAAATACAGAGCAGAACCATGGTTAGACACCATTTGTAGCCATAATATTTTATTCTTCAAAAACAGCCAAAAGCAGCCGGCCGATGGTGGCGCACGCCTTTAATCCCAGCACTCGGGAGGCAGAGGCAGGCAGATCTCTGTGAGTTCGAGACCAGCCTGGTCTACAGAGCTAGTTCCAGGACAGGCTCCAAAGCCACAGAGAAACCCTGTCTCGAAAAACCGAAAAAAACAAAAACAAACAAACAAACAAAAAAAAAACAGCCAAAAGCAAATGTGGAAAACTTTTGTGTTATGCTCAAGTTGAATAGTTGATGATATAACATTGCTTATTTTATCCCAGCTTTTTTCCAATCCATATTCAGTCACTATATGGCAAATGAGGTGGTGATTTTTATTCCTATTTTACAGGAAGGAAGAAAAGCTAGGTGATGTTCATTTGCCTCATCAAGGTTACAGAAACTCTAAAGGCTAAGAAAACTGAGACTGAACGATAAGAGGCCTAGTCTAAACGCCCTTGTTTTTCCAAAGTATACACATTGAAACCCACCTCCCATGAGGACAGTGTTAAGAGATGGAGCCTTTAGGTGGTGACTGAGCAAGTCAGAGAAGCCCATGTTCGAGAAGAAAATTCTACTCCATAGAAAAGAGGTTTGAGGATCTTACTTACCCTCCCTCCAAATATGGTGACCACAGCAGGAGGCATGGTGTAGACAGTAGAGAGCAGCCTTCACCAGGCACTTTGACTTTGGCTCTCTACACTGGACAACTAAGCAATGAATTCTGCTCGCAAGCTTGTTAGACATTTCCAAACAAATGTGACAACTCTCCTACCTTAGGCTTCATACAGAGAACATCTGCCCATAAACGTGGGCAAACTTTCTGTTAGTTATTTATTCTTCAAAAATTCCATGCAATTTACTAACTTTTCCAAGTTTCATTAAGTTCTTAGAACCAGTTACAATGAAATTTTCATTAAAGAGCTTATGAAAAATCTCCCCAACATTTCAACATCGCAGCATTTTTCCGGGACGTTAACAACTTTAGAGGTCCTTGCCATGGCATCACTACTGCCAGCTTTTCAGAGAGTTTTACAGGAATACATTCAGATAAGCAGATGAATTGGTTGGCCTTCAAATTCATTTCACAATATAGTGTTTGCTCCTGATCTCTGCAGTCGTTTAATAGACATCTCAATAAACAGTCAGCTTGCTGATATACAAGGCACTATAGCAAATTACATATTTTAAGCAACTGTATTTAATAGGCTTAGGTGCTAGGTAAAAACACAGGTAATTATGGGAGCAGAGGCAGATGAACAAGAAGGAGGAGTGCTGAGGACTCTCCTTAATTTTCTTTCCTTGATCAGACCACACTGTTTAGAAATGAGCTGACCCAATGAACCCATACAAAGGATTTTCTCTCTTCTGAGTATACAGCACAGCTCTTCCTTGTGAGGTCCCTGTTGGATGGGCAATGAGATGCAGAGTCAGGCTTCCTAGGGTCCCAAAGAAAGATGATGGCACCAAAGACACATTAGCTATTGGATTCATCTAGAGTCATGGCACTCTCTGAGGCATGAAAATAGCAAGACAGTTTAAAGAGATAGTTGCCATGTCTACGTAAAGAGTGATGAAAGTAGGATGCTATCACAAACTCTTAGTTTCAAATATTCAAACCATAATAAAAATGTATCACAGACCAAATAATAAAATCAAAAGGAGCATATTAAAGAACAGAATAAAGAAAAAAATGTAGCTAAACAAAGGCATTATAAAATTAACGTAAATATTAGTTCTGTGCAAAGACAGACAATGCTAAAAGTAGAGCCAGAGCAAAAGATGGAGATGGAAAAGACAATGCTAAAAGTAAAGCCAGAGATGGAAAAGAACTCAGGTTCCCAGGTCAGTGTGCTACCTAATGACGTAACGAGGCTCTTTGAAATGTAAAACTAGAATCAAATTCCCTGAGAAACTTACAATACAGTATTATTTCTGCCCAAAGGAAAGCACCTGTTCTACACAGCAATTCTCTGTGAATTCTCTTGTCCCTGATGGCTTCTCTCCTAAGTGCATGCCAGCCCATGGTATCTCAATCCAGCAAGGTCTAGCCATACAGCTTTTGAGTTGGACACCCACAGTGCCGTGCCCAATTCAGGTAAACTTCTAATGAAGCAAGCCCAAAACTTAGCCTTATTATTATTTAGAAAAGTCAACCCAAGTACAGGGTGGGTCTGGCAGAAATGGTTACAAATTCTGTACTCAGAGGGATCTAAAATGCTGAAGGCTTGTTCTAGAAGAATGAGAGTAGCAATACCTTCCCACAAGGAGAACCCTGAAAGCTTGTGCAGTCATTTTTCTGTAGGAAGAAAGCAGACATGGTGAGAAGTGAATGAAAGGCATTTCCCTCAACAGAACTTTCCCTGCCAGAAAAGTCGGTTTCACAAATGAACTATGAGTTTCATGGACAAGGTCTCTAACTGGAGCAACGCAAGTACTTTGAAACTTCCTATGGAGTTACTAGAGAGATGAGCTGGGAGGTACTAGAAGGTTGTGGTCTTTCCCTCTACGAGGTCAAGAAAGAAAGTTGAGGCAATAGTAATATATAATGTCATTAGAAAAGAGAGATGAAGAATTGACTAATAGAGCTGCTGAGAAAGAGAGAGAGTGACAGGGAGAAGGGGATGGACAGAGTGGGAGACATTCCTGGTAATTTCTACAGCAAGTGTCTCGGGTCTCATAACCCTGGGTAATTTAACCTCCCCCTAACGAGGCACCATCACTGGGTGCATCTTCCATTCTCAGTCTCCACAGTCAGTTACTGTGTAAGGATGCTTATTCCCAGTGCTCAGGCAAGCAGTATCTCAACCTTATTAGCAGGGGCACAAACATGGTCACCTCACCTATAATCCAGCCTGATGCACCTTCCTTACTGAGCTAAGTAGTATGCCTGTTGACAGTACTGATGGAATAGTTGGCACCGTAGGCACAACTGCCACCTAAACAGTTTCAGGCTGATTACTCCTACCAGTTTGTTTTTCTTATTGTAGTGCACACCTACTGGGTGTGCTGTGACCTGGATGCTGAATGCAGCAAAGCTCATACTGTGGCTTAGTGTCCACTTATAGGGTGGTGGGGCTTTTAAGAAGTGAGGTCTAATGAAAGGTGATGGGGTGACTGGGTCATGAACAGTATCCTGAAGGGGCTGGCAGTGGTCTCTGTCAGTGTTGTTTCATGGGAATAGGGAGTGTATCAATTCACAGACAGCATGTGGTCATGAGGAGCAAGCCTGGCCCTTCCCTACTGTCTTGCTTCCTTGCTGCTAGCACTCACTTCCAATTCCACCTTTCTGTCTAAATAAGTAAGTGTAAAAAATTAAAAATAAAGGTGTCCTCTCAACAAGATGTCTTACAGTGCCCCTTCTCATGCTCCTGCTTGATATGGACGACTGGGATCACGGGCTGGTGCTCAGGGAAGAGCAACAGCTTGCACTCACCCTGCTGGTCATTTGCATATGAAAGCTGCTTCATTCCTTTCTTGGCCAGCAGGGTAAGCCTTCTACCTGCTCATTCCTGACCAGTAATACTTCCTCCATCTCTAACCTTTGGCAAAGGGGTCAAAAAGGAGTCACAGTCAAGACTGACTGCAGGGGAGTCTCTCTTTTGCTAGGAAAAAGATGAGTGGAGCTGCATAGTGCCGCACAAGGGCAGGGACTCCAGTGCCCAGAGCTTCTGGTCCACCTCTGCTCCTCTCATTTTACTGCATCTGTGATCTGGAGAAAATTCCTTTGCCTCTGTTTCTACATTTTTGAAACGGAGAGTTTTTTCTTTTCTTTTTTCTTTTTTGGTTTCTCAAGACAGAATTTCTCTGTGTAGCTCTGTCTTGGAACTCACTTTGTACACCAGGCTGGTCTTGAACTCAGAGATTCACTTGCTTCTGCCTCCTGAGTGCTGGGATTAAAGGTGGGCGCTACATCCCTGACCCTCCTGAAATGGAGATTTTAAAATGCATATATTTTATGGTTGCTATAATGATATGTATATCATTACACACACACACACACACACACACACACACACACACACACACACACACGATATGGCTTGGAGGGTAAAGGTACTTATGACCAAGCTTGTCAATCTAAATTTGATTCTGTGAACCCACAAGGAAGAGGAGAGAACTAAGTCCAATAAGTTATTTTCTGACCTCCATATAAACAAAGGCAAAAAACCCAATAAATTTTAAGATAATTGATACCTCTAAGTATATAGTAACATATCCTATATTCTTATCCTTTATCCCCATATCTCATAAACACGAAAGAATTGTTGGTATGTTTAATAAATGTGACACAAAAAGACAGGTCTTTCTAATGAAGCAGCAGACTTCACTGAGTCATAGGACAGGCAGACAGAAATAGGACAGATGTAAAAAGACACTATGTGTTGATTGCATATGTAAGATAGAATCTAGACACAAGTGCAGGGCTAGCCAGTGTGACAGCATGAAGTGGCCAAGCGGATAGTGTCTACTGGCAATAATAAAATTTAGGCATGGAGACAGAAAGAAGGAGAGTGAAAGGTCCAAACAAATAACAACATTAGGAAAAAAAAACACAAAATAAAACAACCAAACCAAAAAAACTCAAAGCTACAAAAATATCCTATGAACTTTGGGGACAAGAAAACTTAGGTTTAAATTAACTACACTTCCTGTTGTGAGCTCAGACAAATGAGACCTGTCTCTGAATTTTAGATTCCTCCTTTATGAATTCGTGATGCTGCTATTCCAAGGGCTGAGTGCAGAGTGTTAACCACCTACAAAAGCTAGTAGTCTCTTTCCCCTCACACCACATCAAACCCCAGGGTGCTTCTTTAGTGAAGAGAGTTCCCAGATAATTAAAAACACATATGCAAACAATCACGACATAAAACATAAAATCATGGCATGAATGTAAATTAAAAGTATGTTGGATGACGTGTCTGGCTATGGTTTTAGTCTTAGAAGCATCACTCAGTGAAATTTCTTAGAAAAGCCATTTTATCTTTGATTCCATAGTTTATTATTTCTACAACTTAAATAGGAATCCTCTCTTCTCTAAAGCTGACTGCTAAGGATTAAGTATGGTAAATTATATAGGAAGATAATATGCACATTAGTCCATAAAAAGGCGGTCTAGGGCTGTTATGTTGCTCAGTGGTAGACAGAGTGCTTGGCATGCACTAGGGTCCTAGGGTCAATCCACAGCACCAAAACCAAAACACAACTACAACAAAACAAAAACCTAAACATAAGACTACTGCTGGCCTATTTGCCATTACTTAAAAGCCACATAAATTATAAATGGTACACATACTAAGAACATAATCTAAAAACTGATGACCAATTTTGCTTTATCTTTTATGATCTTAGGAGTCAAATATTGTTACAGATTTTGAAATACTTTATAAACTAAATTGAATTTCCAAATTTAAAACAGCATTTCTGACAAAGCACGGAAAATGCATTTTGAAACTGAGTGTAGAAGCATGACTAACAGTGAAAGGTGGCACACAGACACAGAGAAACATGCTTAGCCAGATTTTTGTGTTGCCTTCTGAACATTTAAATGTTTTTTGTTTTGTTTGCAGACAGAAAGAGAGGTGACTAAAAAGCACCTTGTCAGCCTGTGTCCCCCCCCCCCCCCTTACAGCCAGCCACATCAAGTGCAGCTCTGGGCACCTTTTCTCTGGTCTGGAATTTCAGGAGCAGGGAGCACAAAGGAGCTGATGAGCAATGAACGCTTCAGCCTTCCTCAATTAATCTTGTCTCTCTACCTTTGCTTTTGCTTTCCCACTACATGAAGGTAATAATGACACCCTCATCCATTATCCTTTTATCCCTGTTATTCTCGTGAAATTGCTTAATAATATGTTACAGATTCGTCTCCACTCACATAATTCTTCCTGTCATTTGCAGTATATCATCCTGCAAACACACAGCCCACTCTCACTGGCCGCTCTTTGAAGATTATTGTCAGTGACATCTTCAGGATGCGTTTGGAATCTGGAGCATCATTTGTGTTGCAATGGGGAATTACGCTGACTTATCTGTCATTGCCAAAAGCACAACAAGCGAGTCAGTGTTAATGCAAAGGTAACACTGGTTTTTATCATGCCTCCAGAACAAGAGCTTTTGTAAATTTATGCTAATGTGGCCCTTTTAGAGTTTAATAACCTCTCACCCTACAGGAAAATAACCCACACATGCACAAACATACACAAACACACTCCCCTACACACTGGTCAACTGGCAACAATTTATTTAAGATCTCTTTGGGCACTAATGTGAATTACTGCTGACTTACATAGCTGTGCTTCAGAAAACATGCCTGTAGAAATGACAAGCTTCCATTTCAACCACCAAAATGTAAATTATTTTGCTGAAAAAGTAATTGAACTTTAAGAATTAGGCAAGCTCCTCTCTGACCACTCTGTAGAGGCTTTGCTCTCCAGAGTTCAAGACCACTACAAATGAGCAGTTTTCCCTGATTGAGGGTGGCATTCCAGAGGGACCCAGGCAATCTAGTGTGCATGCCAAGTCTGACAACACATGACAAGCTGGTCGGCGTGCAGTAATTTGACTAATTATACCGGATTAGAGCATATTAATGCAAGCTGTTTTCTCCAGAGTTAATGACCTGCTGACTAGGTTCTGTTAGGCCCCAGTAGGTCCACAGGCAGCTAAAAAACAAAACCTTGTTTTGTAAGCCCTAGTCATTTCACATCAGCAAACAAGCATATCAAACTACTGACCAGCAAAATGCAAGCGACATTTTGTCTACTATAAAATCATGCAGCCTTCCCTCACTTTCTACCCCTAAGGGTGCTTTTATACAAAGCTCATGTCAGTTTCTTTCTCTTTTAAAGGAGAAGGATAAAGCTGAGCCTAGGGAAATATTTCCTGAGTTCTATGGTTAGGGGTGCGGACTGCTGTTTCAGGAAGAGGGTAAGGCCAAATAGTTAAAAACAAGTATCACCTTCATTATGCAAACCTTCCTCAGAACAAGAATCTGTTACAAAGTTATGCTAAAATGATTTTGATATAATAGTAAAATTAATCCAAAAGCCAAAACTTATTTGAAAGGTATTTCTAAGGTCCATAGGAATTATCTATATTTTTAAAAAGAACTGGATGACTTAAATTACATAAACACAGAACAATGGAAGGGTTGATACTTTAAACTTACTGTTCACTTTTTTTTTTTTAAAGAAAGCTCCTATTTAACTAAAAATGAACTGAAAACTTTAATGTGTCCCTGAATGTATTAGGATTTATATAGTTTATATCTACTTTTGATTATGTAGGAATATATAAAATGCAAATTAGATCACAAATACTAACAGAAAGCTTAAAAGGATCGAGGTATAAGGATGATAAAAAAAATCAAACAAAAGGATGCTGCAGAGTTACTGAAACCTCCTGGGTCTGGGGCATAAATGTGTAAAATCCCAATGGGCAGGTAGGGAAACGAACTAACAACTTCAGCACAAAGTTAAAAAGATAAAAACAAGGCAGTTCAGGAATAATTATTCCCAAGACTAAAGCTAGAAATAAACATAGGCCAGGGATTTTTGAAAGAGGGCACTGTTATAGAGTAAGGAATGATGTCTTCCACCCTGACACAAAGATTCAGGGCTTATTTTCAGAAAGCACAATTTAGAAAAATCACTCATAAAAAGACATAGAAGCAGGAAGCTATGCCTGCCTTCTCACAGACTCTACTCTTTAGAGCCTACTGCAGGCAAGGCCTGTGCAGGCCGAAGCAGTGACAGTGATCAGGAGATCTGCTCTGGCTTTACCACGTGAGCTCTGTAGGTAATTGGGAACAGAAATGCAAACTGGGAAGCTAAAATATCACCACATAAGTGAGAGCCCTGGAGAACCAAGACAGGGCCCTTCAAGCTAAAAATTTAGTGAGACCAAAGCTAGGAATAAACAAAAGGCAATTACTTCTTAAAATAGATGGAAAAGCACCCCCAAAGTAAGCAAGTGGTTTATGAACCAACTGTGGAGCAGCTGATCCCAGGTAGAGCTGTAAATCTCATAACACCCACCCACACATATATTACCCCCCCCATATAAAACCCTTTCCTCCCCTTTCCTAGACTCCTCTTTCTTCCCCTTCCCTTTCGCTTACTTCAGCAGTCCACCTGGTGGGATTATAGGGTTGTGCTACCATGTCAGTGTGGTCTACTCCATCGAACCAAAAACATGAGCCAGCTCAGAGGCCACAGTGACGACTGATCAAGAACGCAGAATAATTAGCAATAAATGTTCTCCTTAACCTTTAGGCATTCCTCTGTAAATATCATTCAACTTAGTCCAGATTTTAATTGCTATCGGGCAACTGTGTGTTCAAATTTTCACTTGTCACGATGTAGTGGAGTAAAACTAGTACGTGCTGGAAAGTAAACGCAAAATCATACGTTTTCATTGACAGCTCAAAACTAGTTTGAGGCTGCCAAGCTTTGTGCGGTAAATTGAGAAAGATTGAAAAAATATCTGCCTATATTGAGGACCATTTAATTTCTTTTTTGGATAAAAATGGGCAAGGATTTCTTTGAGAGAATAAGTCTGAGTCCTCTCTAATGCACACTTACAGAAAAGTCTAACTTCCTATTTCTGTTCTACTAATAACATTTACAAAGTTTTATACAAAGAAACAAAACAATTATCAGGTATCTACATAGTAAAAACAAAAACAAAGGAAAACTATTAGTGTTTGGGGTACAACTTCCAGGTAGAAAGTGTGGTTAGCATAGGAGAGGTCCTGAGGTTAACCTCCACCATTAAGTGCAACCACCACAACAAAACTGTGGTAAGGGTATTGATGTAGGACATATTTCAAGTTGAACTCCTCTAGTTGTTTGCAATTAGAGTTTTCAGTTAGCTAAATAGTCTGACTGTTACACTTAATAAAATGGAGTACAGGGCTGGAGAGATGGCTCAGAGATGAAGAGCACTGGCTGTTCTTCCAGAGGTCCTCAGTTCAATTCCCAGAAACCACATGGAGGCTCAACCATCTATATTGAGATCTGGTATTCTCTTCTGGCATGTATATTCATAATAAGTAAATAAATTTAAAAAAATAAAATGGAACATATAATCTTTTTCTTGGAAAAGTGAGGTGTGGGATAAAATAAAGAGGATCATTTTTCAGCAGGTATCAAATTAAAAGAATGATCTAACGTTGGGTAAGCACATGCTAAAGTGAGCAGTGTGATACCAGCCAGAATGGTTACCACTGGTAAATGCCTATAGTGATATCTAATTGTATTAGAATACTATAGAGTGGATATCTACACTGCCACCATGCCTGGTGAAGATTTAAAGTGCTAGATGTATGGGTAAACAAATCCAGTATTAGTTATATTGTTTTGTTTCCTTGCTCTACACTCAATATTTCACACTCAAGTTTTCACAATTTTTCATAGTCCTCCACTACACCATAGGTTCCAGTCAAGTGAGTATTAAATGTCAAGACACCATGAAAGAAAGATATTACATATTGTTAATACTTAATAAATACAATAAAGATGTTACATAAAAGTCTCTATGTGACCAAAATTTCTTCCAATTCCACACTTTATGTCTAGAATAACACAGCTATCCTACAGAATAAGAATGAGAGACCTGCAGTACATGGGCAGTCCTATCTCAAGTACAGAGTGATGAAGATATGTTCTAATGTGTGTGTGTGTGTGTGTGTGTGTGAGAGAGAGAGAGAGAGAGAGAGAGAGAGAGAGAGACAGAGACAGAGACAGAGACAGAGACAGAGAGAGAAAAACTGAAACTGGACTACCATAGGACAACTTTCAGGAGTTGGTTCTGGAGATCAAAACTAGAACCTCATGCTTGGAGAAGTGTCCAAAGTAAACAAGGGAAAGAAGTATTGGCAGGGATATTTAAAGATGACATGAATGTTGTGGATTATTACTTTAACTATGTAAAGATATGCTATATTTCTTTATGCAGCATTTATTTAATTCTGTAAGGAAAGTGTTGTTTCACTTTGTGTGCCTAAGCCACCTGATTGCTCTAATAAAAAGCTGAACAGTCAATAGCTAGGCAGTAGAGGGATAGGTGGGGCTGGTGGGCAGAGAGAATAAGTCCGAGTAGGAATCTAGGGTCAGAAGAGAGAGAAGAAAGAATGAGAGAAACAGAGGAAGCTACCTGGGGCCAGCTAGTCAGGCAGCCACCTGGCAGCCAAAGAAGTAGCAGGAAAAGTAGGACATACAGAATGAAAGAAAGGTAAAAATGTCCACAGCAAAAAGTAGATGAAGAGAAACAGGCTAAATTAGAAGAGCTACTGGGGCAAGCGTAAGATAAGGCCATGCATGCGTAATTAATAAGTCTCTGTGTCATGATTTGGAAGCTAGTTGGTGGCCCCAAATAAAGCCTGCTACAGATGAGCAATGAGGAAACTTAGAAGAGTGGTCCATGAAGGTTAAGGAGAGCTTCAGAAGGGCAAACTGACCAACAGGTGCCCAATCTGGGGCCACCTGAGTAAGAACTGAAGGGGAGCTCTGAATTGGACAAGCAGGTCCTTGTAACAGAAAGCACTGCTTCAACAGATTGTTGAGTTCCCAACTGCACCAAGTAGAAGTCATTTAAATTCATTAAATTCTGTCTCAGAGTTCAAACTACCTTTGACCTTTATCGCCAGCCTTCTGAGTATGAATGGCTACGAGACCTACAGAGAGAGTGTCAGTGGAAGTTTTGCCTTAGACCCAAATACTTGTTAATTATTTCTGTCACACTTTTGAAAGCACTTAGGTAGTTTTTATTGGAGGTGATGCCAGGACTTCTGTATGGGGGAGAATAAGACCAAGAGGGGTAAAGGGCTTGTCTGGAGCATATTATAAAGGACTGAAGAGCTGTAACACCGTGCTCTTCATCTACATTTTGCCTGAGAGCATTTTACTTTTCTGTCACTGACATATTAAAAAGTGAGAGGAGGTCTACATGCACTCAGGTCACGCCCTCCTCACCTTGTTACATTTAATATGAGTACGCATTTGGAGCACACCCCAGCCCGTGAATAACAGTGATTCAATAGTGTGCATATTGCCAACTGCTGTTTCATCTCTTTTGCGCCTATGTACACACACACACACACACACACACACACACACACACACACACACACGAAAGTACGAGAGAATTGACATTCTTGTATCAAGAATAATAAAGCAAAAGCCACTGCTTGGGCCTTAGAAATAGAATCAGCATGCACAAACAGCTCTGGCGAGAGACATGGTCACAGACATGAACTCAGATGGGCCCTTGGGCCGAACAGATGTCATCTGGGCTTTCACTTGGCTTCCTTCACAGGGACCATTCAAGCACCTATCAGTAACTTACTGTGGTTCATCCCTCATATAGACTGTTAGTTCTCTGCTACCCTCCCCTTTCCTACCTAGAGCTACCTGTGGTTAGAGGATTGCCCTCCTGGCTAATTATGTCCTTCCAAGGATTTGTGAATAAAAAGCAACACATTTGTGTCCACCATTCAAGGAAACAGGGACTACCTCTTGTCAGGTGGTCCCTCTAGGATACCAGGGCCATAGGTGTGACTCCTAGTGCCAGAACGATGATCAGGCAGGAGTTCACTAGACACAGTTCAAACAAAAAACACATGGGAACCTGCCAACATAGTTAAACCTTTAGGCATTAGGCCACCCACCCAGTAAAAGAATAATCCTCCTTTAAAGGCATGCCGGCTCCTCATTCACTAACTTCTCATTTGGACAAGGTTGCTAGGTATTCTGGTATTGGATCCTCATCGTAGAGAAAAGCTTCTGTTCACACAGGTCCACAACTTCAGTTTCTGATGTGTCACATCTGTGCCTTTACCTGACATCTACACTCCCCCAAATCCAGACTCCTGTGAGTGGAGTCTGTCAGTATCAGCACTGATGTGTAAATAATCAAACCTCCACCAACTCCAACCTCAGTCCCACTTCTCCATCTCAGGAAACACCATCAACAACTCGGCTAGAAAAGCAAAAGTCACCATCTCCCTCCCTTTCCACAGCCAATCATTTTCCAAGTCCTATTCACAGTCAATTACGGCACGTGCTGTGATCCCAGCTCCTTAGGAGGCAGAAGTAGGAGAATGGCTTCATCCTAAGAGCTTGAGGCCAGCCTGGGCCACATAGTGAGATGCTGTCTCAGACGGGGTGGTGATTGGCAACTTCTAATGGTCTCTCAAATTTTGCCATTCATCCTGTTTCATAAGCCACTGCAAACTCAAAATTCTTGACTTGAAATGTTTTCATCACACTAGAGTCAAGGGTAATTATTACTTTTTAATACAATGCATGTGTATGTTGTGTGTGAAGTATATACATATGGTGTTTGTGTGTACTCACCAGTTAAACACATGTGGAGGTCAGAGGTCAATGTTAGTGCCTTCTGCTATTGCTCTTCATCTTATTTCTGAGACATTCTCTTCCAGAACTTGGACCTCATTATTTGCCTAGACTGACTTGCTGCTGAGCACCTGAGATCCACTTATCTCAACCCCAGAGCTGGTGTTACAGATAAAAGTGTATCTTTTTACGTGGGTGCTGGTGATCTGAACTCAGGTCTTCACAGTTTTATAGTAAACACCTCAACCACTGAGCCAGGTCACCAGCCCAGGAGTAAATATCAGCTTCCCTGTCTGACGGTAATGGATTATAATCTCCTTCAAAACTCAGTATTGCCTTCTCCATTCTTATTTCTGTTGGTGTCCTGACCCACATGCCATCTTAACACACTAAACCTTTTAAAATTCCAGAGTGTTTCATATCTCTGGTCTCCTGGTCCTTTCGTGCAGTAGTCATAGAACAGACTTTGAAGTTACGAAAATCTGAATTCTACAACCATTTCTAACTTACAGCCCTGTGACTTGATTAAAATTGCGGTCATGTGCTGTTTTACAGGGTACATATTCTGAGAAATATATGTAGGCAATTTCACTGTTGTATGAGTACTATGTGGTATACTTATATAAACTAAGATAGCTATGACATATCTTGGTAATATAATTTTGGGGGTGTTTCAAGACAGGGTTTCTCTGTGTAACTCTGGGTGTCCTAGAAGTCACTCTGAAGACCAGACTGGCCTTGAACTCAGAGATATGGCTGCCTCTGCCTCCCGAGTGCTGAGAATAAAAGTGTGCACCACCACTTCCCAGACAAGCAAAGCTTGACTCATTCTCCACAGACAGAAGAATTGCTACATATACACAGATGCATGATTGCATGCACACACACACACACACACACACACACACACACACACACACACATTCATAAGCCCAAGTGACCTCTGAGAACCTTACTCTCAACTGGCCATAATGTAAAGAAAAGGTGACTTTTGTCACTGCATGTTTTTAAACACCCAGCAGGAAAGTCTAATCAATAAAGCCCAACATCAGAATATAGTTTCATCCTCTCCTGTGACCCTGAATGTATTCCTGATTAACAATACAACTAAGAAGCTAATCTCTATGTACACTTTGTGAAAACACTGAGTGGATGGGTTATTAAATAATCAGTGTTCTGCCATCTACACAAACACATCTAACTTCTTAGATCCCACAGAGGAATGGATCGAAGATATGAGAATTTCTCCAACTCTATTTTTAAGAATAAGCCTTCTGCATAGTCTCTGGGTGTAGCAGGTGTGAAATGCCCTTGGGCTGGGACAGATGGAGCTTCTACGAAGTATTTATAGGTTTCTGATCCTAAGTTTTCCACCATAGTAGACAGCAGTCTAGGGGAACTGGTTCCAACACACTGTTGACTCAAGACTAGAAGATTCCTATCTACTTCCAACATGGTACACAGATCAATTATGGAATAAATTGTCTGGAAGAGAGTGAAACCCAGGGAAATTGTAAGCAAAAGAAGAAATGTTTTGGAATTCATGATTTTTTGACCTTCTATGAAGACCACTTGCAGCTTCTGCGAATTTCCCTTTAGAACTCTGTATGTCACTGGTGACTCTTTGTGGATGTCTTCTGCTACCTTCCTCAGTTAATGTGCTATCAGGGCTGTAAGTGTCAAAAGCCTATGCAGTGACTTCAGCAGATGGTCTCAAAGCAGGCTCTTCTGGAAGGCATCCCTAAGCTAGCTGCTATGTCACCCTCCACGCATCTGTGTTCTCTCTCCCAGTTGCACATGGATACCAAGTGCTGTGCTTCCTTGATTTTTGCTTGTCTCTGACCTCCACTAAAGTTCCAGAGGGCAAGGTTCAACTCTCAGAGTTCTCTTCATTACTTGCTTAGTCCCTAGCTTCATAACAGATATGCTCAGGTACTGGTTAAAATAGACTCCCTTTTTCTGCCCACAGAAGGTTGTTTATTTGTGTGGGTACACATGCACACACGTCCACAGAGCTATCTATCCTCGTGGAGAACACAAACACTGAGAGTCAGTGATAAAATGCAGAATTCAAAGAATAGGGTTTTATTCTCACCCCGAAAGTAAGGCTGATGGACGACACAGCAAGAAAATAGAATTTGGCATGGAATGTATAGGGAATTAAATTATTTGTAGACAATAAGGTTTACGTTTGCCAGATATTAATGCATCGGAAGAAAGATGTTACGTAAAGTAACAAAACCCAGGAGCAAGGTTGTAGGCAGCACAGCTCAGAGGATGTCTCTCAGTGACTAGAACCATCCTTATGAAAGAGGTCCCATGTACGCTGGACCCGACCCTCCAATAGAATCCATCCTAATGCTTATTACAAATCCTTCCTCTTGAGGCACTAGCCCTGAGCTCTGTTTATCATTCAACAGAACTCATTCCTTTTTTTTTCCTTTGAGACAGGGTTTCTTAGTAGCTATGGAACCAATTCTGGACTCACTCTGTAGACCAGGCTGGCCTTGAACTCACAAAGGTCCAACAGCCTCTGCCTCCCAAGTGCTGGAATTAAAGGCGCATACCACCTCCATCCTGCAGGAACTCACTCTTATTATAAAGATCAGAAGCTCTTTGCTACTTTGCTAGGGAGTGTCTATGTAGCTAAGCCCAAAGCTTTGTTGTGCTAATTGTTACATATTACCTTTCACCAAACTTTTACTGTGCTTAAATATATAAAAATAAACCACGAGATCAGACCTTGGAAATTTTGACCCAGTGATTGCCAAGATGGTACTGACTGGAGTTTCATTCTTCACCTCTGCAGGATTATCTTCAGAGGTTTGTGGGGTCATGAGGTGAGATGCCAGCACTGAAAGCTGCTTAGATGTAAACAAAGATGTAATGACATCACATCGTTACACCGACTGCTATGTGCCCGGCAGACTTCATCACACCTCTTAATACTTGGCAAATCTAGACTCAAGTGAGAGCTTTGAAAAACATCAACATTAAGAATACATCAAAATATACTACCATAATAATATTTTTGAGGATTAACTGTCACATCACAGAGACAATGGCTCACATTTGAGACTACACTACACAGTAGCTTGCATTTCCACACTCTGCTCTACTGAAAGGGGTAAGCAGTTAAAATGTGCTTCTGAGAGCTTTAAATCACATTGTACAGAAGTCACATCAAATTAATACTGAGGACCATTTAGGGCTTTTATTCTGAAAAGCTTCTGAAAGGGGATTAGACTATGAAAACTCTCATGATACTAAAGCACCTGTTAATGGGTTGAGGAGGTAAGAAAGGAACAATGGAAGTGTTATTTTTAGATAAGTCTTTACTTTGTATTCTGGCACAAAGCATTGCTCATGGGCACGCCAGCAGTCCCCAGCAATATCCCACGCATGCAGGCACTGGTGAGCAGAATCCCGTTGTCTTTTTCTTGGAAACAGTCATTTTTTTCTGCATAGTGACATAATGTGGCTGATGCACATTAACAACTTTAACTATAAACATAATTTGATGGAATGGTCAGAAGAATGCTATCCTTAGTAACACAAATTTTGAAAATACCCCCATGAACTCTACTTTCAAATGGCAGGGAAGTGATTTTCACAAGACCTCTATGCCATTAACTCTAAAATCTTACATTTTCATGTCCTATGATAATGTTTTACAGAACCAAAAATCATGTTTCAAAAAAAAAAAAGCAGGAAAGAGCAGGAAGAGAGAAAGGAGCCTAGACAGTTGTCAGCTCATCAAAAATAATGAGTGCTCAAGAGGTTTCAACTTCCTGCCTTCCCAGCAGCCTGCCCAATCACAACAGACTGCCAGGAGAGGAAGAGAGCACGCAGAAAACACACTCTTCATCAGTGTGCTAGGCCTGTACCTCCCAACAACTGCACACCAGCATCTGACAAGGCAACACTGTTGCTAGCCTGCTGAGTTCCATCAGCCAAGGGGCAAAGCAAACGGTGGATGACAGCCTGGGTCTGTCCCATACTCCAGCCTTTCCCCTGGTCCCTGACACAGTCACATGCTCGCCTAACAGTCTTATGACTAATGATGCAAACATGGAGTGTAAAGTCTCCTTAATTTGACCCTTGTTAAACTCCTAATTGGATTGGAGCATGCTCAAGTGGAAAGCAACCCTGGGTTATTATTCAAGAGTGTTCTTAAGAATGAAGTCCAAATTACAAAAGGCGGCCAGGCTGCAGGACCGCGCCAAGAACGGGAAATGAATTGCAGCTGTCACTTAAGTTAAACATCTAATCAATTGCCGTTTTAAACAGGTAACTTTTACAACAGTTTCTTCATTGTAATGCTCTTCAGAGTGCGCTTGACCCAAATTTAATCAGCTGTTATTAAAGCAGAGGGGCGGCCACAGAGCACGTACAGCAGGGCGAGACACTGCATTCAGAGCCTTAATGATTCTAAAATGACTACAACCATCGCTTCATTCACGAGGACAAAGCTTGGCCTCTCTGCTCTACCACATCTTAACACAAGCTGTCTCAGCAGACAGCGTCCATTTGTCCTTCATGAACCGTGGAGGTCAGCCGCGCTGCAGATGATAGCCTTGCAACAGTTTCATTATGTGTCTTCCCTACGATGTCGGAAGGGAGAAACGGAGTCCTTGTATATAAAATCCAGCTTCTCTGCAAAGAAATATACAGCTTAAGTGCAGAGAAAGGGGGTGCATGATATGCAGACAGGTGTAAAACATGAAGTAATTATAGAAGCTCAAATTAGTTCTTAGGCCTGAGGCAAGAAAGAGAACAGCGTCTTGACAAAAGGGAATAGCAAATAAGGGTACCAAACAAAAAATGGCTTGAATGTGTAAATTAGCAAGAAAAATGAGACCGAAAAGCAGCTTTACTCTACTATTATTCCCCACATGAGAACAGAGCAGCTGAACATGATCAAGAGAGCTCTGGAGAAGAGGCAGGTGTCAACAAGGCCCTCCAGAGTGTCAGCTCCACCCTCCCTCCCAGCTACTCATTATGCGCAAGCTCTTGAGAATGCCTCCTAACCTGACCTATCGTATTACTTCTTCTGTAAACACATAATCCCTGCTTGTTAGGTGGTGTCAACACCAGCATTCATCCACTAAGGGAGTGAACAGACACTTCAGAAGTGCTGCCAAAACCAAAGAACCGACACCGCAATACAACAACCTGAATTTCAACCAGGTAAACAGATCTGATGCTTTTCTGTAAAATGCAATGTCAAGAGCTTCTTCTCTCATTAGCAAAAAGAAGCACAAACTGCTTGCTATGGCAAGACTACTTTCTTCTACAAGTAATTATTAATTTAGGCTACACACCCAAGGTCTGGAATAACACCTATTTATCAATTGCTTGCTATACACATTTCACTAAATAACTCTTTCTCTAAATCACACAAACACACAAATCCCAGTCAACAGGTCATGGACAACTCATATTATAGCATAAAACCCAGCTGGGCGGTGGTGGCACACGCCTTTAATCCCAGCACTCAGGAGGCAGAGGCAGGCAAATGTCTGAGTTCCAGGCCAACCAGGTCTAGAGAGTAAGTTCCAGGACAACCAGGGCAATACAGAGAAAACCTGTCTCGAAAAACAAAAATCCATAAAACCTGCTATATGTCAACTTGGACCAGGTATGGCCAACTTTAACATTAAAGGTTAAAAGTTAATGAGAGTTTAATACCTTACATCTCCACTGGCAAAGACAGATATTCCTTAAGCTATAAAGAGAAATGAAGATTTAATATTTAGGGTTGAAAAATATAATCTCCCATTTTTAATACAAAATTCATTGAGATTCAGAAATCAACAAAAAATGGTTCTGGGTACATTTGTCAAACAGGCCAGGGGCAAAAACACCTGAGAGGGAGCTTGGGCACCTTTCTGATCTGTATGTTTCTTCAGATTTCCCTGGAGAACATTTTGTCAAATACCAAGTTGATCCATGCTTCCTGGACATTGACTTGATGCCACCTACGGTTTAGAATGAAGCAGCACCTTGCCCCCCACTCCCCCCACCGCCAACTACAACAGTAGTCCTGCTGTCTCTGACTCCCCGCTCTGAGTGTTAGGAGTCAGCTGCTTGTGGAGGAAGAAGCTGACCACAGGACCTGTCTGCAACTCTGACTGCACAAGTAAACAAGGACAGTGATGGGAGTTTCCACAGGGAGGAGGGGTTTCTTCAAGAAGCATAGGGGTAAAAGTTAAGCACTCAACTCAGGGCCTGACACTGAAAAACTGCCTCCATTGTACGCAAACACAGAAAACTGCATGGAAAGACACAGACCTACGCTAGATGTGCTATGCTACTACTTTGCATGTGAATTTGACATAAACGAGGGTCATGTGGGCAGAAGGAATCTTAACTGAGAAAATGAAGTCTGTAGGGCATTTTCTTGATGGGTGATTGATGTGGGTGGCCCCAGCTCTCTAGGGGTGATGCCATCCCTGGATAGTATAAGAAAGGAGGCTGAGCAAACATGAGCTAGTAGGCCAGTAAGCAACATTCCTCTATGGCCGTGGCTTCAGTTTCTGCCCTGACTTCTTTCAATGATGGACTGTGATACGGAACTCTAAGTTGAAACAAACCTCCCACAAGTTGCTTTGGGATATGGTCTTTTACCACAACAATAGAAACTCTAACAAAGGTTCTAAATGTTTATTTCTTAGCATTAAGGCAACATTTTTATTATGAAAAAACAGAATTTGCAAAAAATCATTTTTTAAAAAATGAAGCTATTTTGTTTTGTTTGTTTGCATATTCCCCAGCTGGTTTATTTCAACTCTTGTACCTTGGAAGTTCATTTCAAATACTGTTCTCACAATGATCTAATTAGTGTCTTCACATACTAAGAAAGGTAGCATTAATGTTCTTTAATTTATGTATGAGAGATTAATTTGCATATCAGAAGATCTGTATAATCCTAGGCACAGCATATTTCTGTCGTTTTTGTGTTTCTGTGACTGTTCACTCATATCACTTTAAAACACCACTCTGAGATACAGAAATGAGGAAGGCAGGGAAGACTCAGTGGATAACACACTTGCCATGCAAGCTTGAGCACCTGCGCTTGGATCTCCGGGACCCACATAAAGCCAGAGAGCATGGGCCTATCATCTCAGAGCTTCTACAACAAGAGGGGAAGAGAAAGTAGTGACAGAGAAATCCGAGGCTTGCAAGTCAGTGAGCCTAAGGAGCAAAGCAGTGAACAAAGAGACCTTGTCTCAAGTAAGGCAGAAAGTAAGAGCAGAAACCTGAGGTTGTCATCTGAATTTTCATACACACACACACACACACACACACACACACACACACACACACACACACACACGGATAAGGAAGGGATGCTATACCATCTCTTTTATTTATATATGAATGTTTTGTATTCATGTGTATATGTGTACCACAAATACGCCTAGTGATTCAAAGATCAGAAAAAGGTATCCAATTCCCTAGGATGCCAGTTTAAACTACCATGTGGGTGCTGGGAACAGAATTCAGGTACTCTGCAAATGCAACCAGTGTTTTTAGCTGCCAACCTTCCTCTCCAGCCTTTTAATGATGGGCAAAATGAAAACTCTAAGATCTTAATGGTACTAAAAGATACTTTAAATTATTTGTAGTCTTACCTAATATTATACACCTAGATATTTCCTTGGATTTTTTTACCAAATATCTGAAGAAGGCCATATTTGAAATAACATGCACCTGATTTAGAAGCTTGCTCAGTTGGGATGGTCTGACATGAAATCTAAGTCCTGCAGGCCACACGCTTTCAGGCTTCTAGGAACTAAGGCTTCTCCATTTTCGGAGAAGAGGGTGTTTTGCAGGAATTACACATTTCATGCATTTGTAGTTTTCTGGTAATGAAACCATCTTTAAAACAACTCTTGTACATTGCCATATGACTCTCCTGCATAACCTTTAATTATGAATTTAGAAGGAAGAATGCTGACTCTGTCTCACAGGAGCTAACTGTTAGGATACCCTCTGTTCACACTGTTTGTCAGATGTACAGTCTGTGGGAAATAATACACACACCCAACCTAATCCACTACAGCCACCACAATAGCCTCGGTTGGCCAAACCGACCTCAGCCCTCTTAGGACCACTGAGAGGGTTTCTACAGTGTTTAGGAATCATGCCTGTTTTCTAAACTCTCCTAGCTTGCTAATTTGGTTTGTGTACTCTGTAGATTAAAAAAACAAAAAACAAACAAAAAAAACAAACATAAAACTTAATTCTAAATTGTGGCACATGCCTTTAATCCAAGCACTGGGATTAAAACAAATAAACAACAACAAAACCTTAATTCTATTATACCACAGAAAATTCTTTATAATGTTTTACTCCTTAAATTTGCTGAAAGATGTCTGGAGGTGGTGGCTCATGCCTTTAATCCCAGCACTCGGGAGGCAGAGGCAGGTGGATCTCTGTGAGTTCGAGGCTAGTCTGGTCTACAAGAGCTAGTTCCAGGACAGGCTCCAAAGCTACAGAGAAACTCTGTCTCGAAAAAAAAAAAAAAAAAAAAAAAAACCTGTAACATTTTCTTCTGTTAGTGTGAAAACAAACCAGCTCCACGATTTTCCCCTTCCTGACAGTTTTACATCCTAGCTTCTTCTTTTGTGACCCGGGAATGCTCAAGCAGCTCTTTAAATCTGTCCTGCATCCACAGTACACAAAATCTCATTTATATCAGATCCACTTTTATTGAACGGTGTCCTATGATTTGCTTTATCCCTCCTACTTTCACTTTAGCTGGCTGGCTGCCTTCCGTCTCTACAAGCCCACTAATTCAGATGTGGAGCAGCAGGGACTCTTGTGTTCCCTGAGCTCTGTGCGATGGCTAATGTGGATCTCAGCTCTTCACTCTTCTCTTTCTTGGCTTTACAATAGTCTGGTTAGTTTCCTTTCTTATCTCTTTGAACATTGCTTCCCATTCACTCCTCCTGTCCCATCTTCCTCTGCTGGAGGAATGAAATGAAATCATTTCTTTGTACTGGTCTCATTACATACTGTCTGTCTCCTGCAGACTGGCAGATGTTCTCATGCTTCTGGGCACATTTCTGATGGTGACTCCTCCATCTTTCTCTTAAGCTTCAGTCAGCTCAACTCCACCAAACTGCCTGTTTCATTTTTCATCTGGATAACCTCGTGATCAGTGGTTAAAACTGAACTTACCTTCTTTCTAGAAAACTCATGTGGATATTTTTGTGTGAAAACTAGTAGTTTATGTACCCAAGTATCAGAGTTAACTCAGGTGCAGCCAAATACTTTTCCTCTTGTGTGACCTTTCTTGCAGGGTTACCCTTATGTAGGAGCTATGAGCTATATGTGGCCTGTGTTGAATTTGTTGTCTTGATGCTTGAGAACAGGAAGATTGAAAGAGAAAATTACACTCTACAAATGTTTTGTTGATTGTACTGACACACCCATTCTTCAGGCTTTTGCTCAGATGGTGTTCTTGTGCTGTGTTTGGATGTTCCTCCTTCACAGCCCTGAAGTACCTCCTTTTGGACTTACTGGGTTCTTTGCTGCTGAGTTGCAGCAGTGTAGTCTGTGGTTTGCAGTCCTAATGACCTGTAAATTGTGAGCCAGGGATGGTTTCACAGTGAACAGTGGGGAGCTTTAAGAAAACCCCAATAAATGTCTGATAACTGAATGATTTAAGCGTTCTGCTTAGGCCCAGTACAAGGAATTTCAGGGCTGTGTTTCCATGTTCCCAAGCTTGTGTTGACAAAGTACTACAAACAATATAAGCTTGCATGTCGGGTTCACAGTAGTCTAACACATCGACTCCCCACCAGCAGCCTACAGACTATATTCTAGAGACTGCTTACAGACAGACTTAATGCCAGAGTTCATAATTTATGAATGCTGAAAAAATGAAAATAGTTCTCTTTAAACCCTTAAATTCATGTGAACGAAGGACTTATTTAAACTGTGCTGTTGAGATGCCTAAGAGAAGACTGATGACAAAGGACTTTCTCAAAAATGATCACTTGGAGCTATACAAGTCAGGAATGAAACTCCGAACTTGCTTCATGATCTAGTTGAATAACAGCTAGCTCATAGTAACAGCTTGAAACGTGTGAGCATTTCAACCTAGTTACCAAATTTTGGTTTTTAATAATTATCATAAGGAAAAATAGAAAACCAGCAGGTAGAATGAGTTATGGCAAGTAATTACTGTAACCCTTTAGGTGAAATGCTATGTGTGAAAGTTAAACTTGAAATCTGCATAAAGAAAAAATAGTCACTAATCATCACTTAGCACCTACTCTTGTATATTCTTCTTCCATGCCTCTCTCTGTCCCTGCAATGTCTCATGTGCTGTTTCCACAGAGATCCTCATGCGTACAATCCTGTTCTAGAGTTTGGGGGTAAGGGACAAAGGAAAAATATTTTGCTTGTGACCTGGGAAAGGAAGCCATCTGCAGTCTAAGAACTTAGGTTTCAGAGAAAGGACTCAGCAGTTAAGAGCACTGACTGTTCTTCTAGAGGACCCAGGTTCAATTCCCAGCCATCCACAGGGCAGCTCACAACTATCCTTTACTCTAGTTCCAGGGGATCCAACACCCTCACAAGGACATGAATGCAGGCAAAAGACCAATGTACATAACATTTAAAAACAAACAAACAAACAAACAAACAAAAGAAACAAAACAAAACTGAACTTAGGCTTCAACAATAATCCGTTCCACCAAACTGACCCCAAGGGAGTCAAGTGAGGTAAAAGCCTGAGAAGCACAGACCACTAAAACGAGGAAGAGCTGCAGTTCTCTTTAGTGAAAAAGAAACGGTAAAAAGGCAGAGAGGGTGTGGTGTTGGGATGAGAATGGTCCCCACAGGCATAAATTTGAATTCTTGGTCCCTAGCCCATGGAACTGCTGGGGCAGCGTTAGGAGGTGTCGCTTTGTTGGAGTAGGTATGCCACTGGGGCTAGGTTTTGAGGTTTCAAAAACTCACCCATCCCCAGCTGGCTCTCACTGCCTTGTGCCTGTGGATGAAGAGGTAAACTCTCAGCTGTCCGTCAGCCATGTTTTCACTCCTCCATTCCAGCTGTTTTGTTGAGAAATGGGAATGAAGGGTATTGCAAGAAGGGGAGAAGACAGAAGGCAGCTGGCACTAGGGTGAGGGGCGGTGACAGACAATCCTGAGCCCTTGCAGGTCAGCCAATATAGCTAAAGGTTGCACTTCTGGTTTAGTACACACACACACACACACACACACACACACACACACACACACACACACACACCAAGAATGGAAAGAGGGAGGGAGGGAGAGAGGAAAGGAGGGAGGGAGGAAGGAAATGCCACTTAAGAGGAAATGGAGGCTATAATGTTGGTCTAAGTGGGTTTATTGATGCTGTGTATATACGGTATGGAAACAAAGGAATTGCTACTGAGAAGTAATGGGCAGTCAGCTTGGGTAGCAGTCTGAAACGTTTCTTAGATACGGAAGGGAACGTGGAGACGTGGAGACCACAGGACATATGAGCTTGGACTGTGGAGAAATGTTTTTGGCTGGAGATGCAAATTTGAGAGTTATCAATGTAGTTACCAGGATTTCTGGAGAGCAGGAATGAAAAATTTAATCATTTCACAAACATTGCACTAAAAGGTCAAAATAGCTAGTAGAATTAACAAAGGCTTCAACTAAGAACAATAGAGACACTACTACCTTAATTAGACATTTAGCAAATTTTATCCAAGAGTCATTCTTCGGAAATGAGGGATCTAGAGTCAGAAATGCTGAATATTAACTGTTAGGTACTGTGTGGACTGGGGAAAAACAAGTTTTAAAATAGTCTAAGCATTTGATGTGTATTAATTTAATCTGTGCAATAACCTCACTGGGTAGAGATTCTTATCTTTATTTTGCATATGAGAAAACAAACATAGGGAGGTTTAGTATATGAACAAAGAAAGTGGGGCTTGGGCTATGGAGGCAACAGACATGGATAAAAATCACAACTTTGCAAGTGTATAAGAATCGCAGGGTTGCCCTGTGTCTCAGGGTCTCACCAATATGAGGGAGGCAGCAGTGTCTACTCCACAGTGCCTTGGAGAGGGTGAAAGTATACGCAGTTTGTAGGACATCTACAATACAGGGGAAGTCATTAATGGTAATCCTTCTACCACAGCCTTTGTCTTTTTAAATGAGATAAAACTTTACAGATTACTTTTGTTATCAAGGTCCTAAGATTGAGTTATTGAGTTCTTGGCTGCCTTCCAGGCAGAGCAGTGGCATATGAGGAGAGGAAGCTATAGGCTAGGGTGTACAGTTCAGACTGGCATTTATCAGAAGTAGTACATCAATATCTTAGGACCATCAATACTCTTTAAGCAGCCTGCTGGGTGAATTTTACTGATTTAGGTACGTCAGGGCATGCAGTAAACTTGTCTTTGCCCTTAAGCTGTTTATTATCTCAAGTTCAGAATATGGGGAAATTCAAGTACTGGGATCAATACATGAAAGTGCCAATTCTTAATAAATTCTGCTCTGGCTCTTTGGCAAGAGAAGTACAAGCAGGAAGGACACAGGCTACAAAAGCTACCTGCAAAGACCTGAACAACTTACTTACTATAGCACTGCTTTAATATATTTATAGCCTTCTTCTGTTGGCAACTGTGTCTGTCCTCATTCTAGTATGCCCTCAGTAAGCCACCAAGATCTTAACCTTCATAACACAAGTGCCATTCACTGAAGCAGTTATAACAGTAAAGGAAAGCTAGCTAATGGGATTTAAAGTGTTACAGGCCACTGAATCACCGGCTACTTGGTGAGGACATGTGGAGAAATGTCACTCTCAGCCTTGCCAGCACAGTGAAAGCCTGCTAATGAAACAGACCTCTGAAACATGAAGGCTATCCCAACAGCTTCTGAAACCCTCCAGATTTCCTCTGGAAACCTCTATCACAATAGAAAGATTTTATGGATGATTTCTACTTATTTCTCTTCAGGTTTCACTTCTCAGCACCTGTTCTGATAGAGGCTGACCACCCCAGGCTTCCTATCCTGTTCATCTGCTCATAGGTGCCATGAGCATCTTGAGTTCTAAACACAAACAAAAGGTAGCAAAGGGCTTCATCCCCTAGCCCTGGGGATGAAGAAGTGATATAAAACCCACTCAGAAACACATTTCTCAGCTTTTTAGGGATCTGATGTATTTCTAATGTCTGTTAAAGGAAACAAACACAAAATTTAAAAACAGAATAGCTGTGACAACATAAAGCTAGGAAAAAAATAAATGGGCTAGATCATGATCTGGAGAATTCTTGGGCACCAGACAAGAGCATGGGAATAAATCACTCAGAGAATTAGATCTGTTCCAGGCTTCATTAGTTCTAATTATCCCCCAAATATGCTCAGCAGAATGTGCGTGGGTCTGCTGGGACTGACGCACAATAGAGTGGGCAACATATAAACTCCTCTGAGTACAGAGCGAGTTCATAAAACAACTGAGACGCCTCTTACTGCATAAGCACCAGATGAGACAGACGGAGAGCTCTGCACTCTGAAGACTGCTTTTGTAAAAGTTGGGGCTTCTTTGTTCTCTGTCTAAGACACAACAACAAGGCTAAAGCTCAGGCAGACTGAATTTTTGTTCTGTTACCTAAAAAACACAATTGTAGTGAAAATAAAAAAAACCACTAATTTCATTTGAACCAAGTATGGTGGCATACACAACAACTCCAGCACTAGGGAAGCAGAGACAGGCAGATCTCTGTGAGTTCAAGGTCAATCTGGTCTTTATAGCAGGTTTCAGGACAGCCAGGGCTATACAGAAAGAAATGTCTCAAAAAAAAAATAGTAATTTCATTTTAGTTAGGGGGTTGGCAAATAAAAACATGAAAAATTAGGATTTAAAAGTAAATAATATTCATAAAAAGTGAATACAAATGGGATTTTTGCCCATTTTTTAAATGCACAAAAATCTAGATTTGGAATTTGCATTTTATTACTTATTTATTTTTTATTATTTAATCTCCCAGTGTATTTTCCAAACAACTCAACCCACTGGAGGCTTTTTGGCTCTCTATTCACTACCTGACTCTGGCATGCTGAAGACTCAGTGCAAGGGTCCTTCCTGTTGGTAAGACTACCTTGGCAAGATTGCTCAGCAGAAAGAGGTGCCCACCTCGAAGCTGATGACTGCACTAAATTCCCGGATTTACACAGTCGGAGAACCCACTGTGACTCTCTTAAGTTGTCATCTGACTTTCACATGTGAAACATGGCCTATGGCCTACATACAAGCCCACCCCCAACAGATAAATAAATGGATGAATAAAATTTAATAAAAAATCAAGTTTTCAGGGCTCACTTTCAGGACAGCAGACATACCAGAGAAGATTCACGGGCCACCAGCCAAGGATAACAGCGAAGTGTTCCACTGTTTGAAAGGATTTTATGTCGTCTTTAACTCATTAACTCTATTATTTTTTACAAGCATTTACTCCACTGATGTTAAATTATTTCAAAACTGCTGTTACTATTTAAAAATGAAAATGGTAGTAGGCCAACACACAGAGGATTCCCATAGTAGTTTGTGTAGCCTGAGTGCTCTTCATTTGCATGGAAAGTTGATTTGTTTTCTGTACATTAAACATGTATAAAACCTGGTGATTCTGTTTATAGACACAAAAGCTATTTGCCAGAAAAGGTGACTCAGGTCAAAATGTATGCTTCACGCCAAATGGGGTGTACATTCTGACAAAAACATGAGAAACTAGGTTAGAACTTTAAGCATCTCTGTGTGTGTGTTCCTATGTGTGGGGGTGCTCATACCATGTGCACCGTGCATGAGGAGACCAGAGAGGTCAACCTCAGGTAGTATTCCTTGGGTGTTGTCCATTGTGTTTTTGAGATAGGTCTCTTATTAGCTTGACTGACTCACATGGTAGTCTACATCCAGGGATCTGCCTGTCTCAACATCCCCATGGCCAGGATTCTAAGCATTTTCCACCATGCCTGGCTTTTGTTTGTTTGTTTTTGGAGACAAGGTTTCTCTGTGTAATAGTCCTGCTGTCCTGAAACTCACCTTGTAGACCAGGCTGGCTCTGAACTCACAAGATCCACTTGACTCTGCCTACCCAGTACTGGGATTAAAGGCGTGTGCTACCATGCCTGACATACCTGGCTTTTTATGGATGTTCTTAAGTTTGAACTCAGGTCTTCATGCTTGCCTGGAAGGTGCTTTATGGACTGTGGTATTTTCATAGCCCAGAATTAAAGTATTTGACAAGGAATATTTAGTGAATTTTACCTGTCTATATATTTAGTTCTTTCTACACCTAGGATAAGTTCATACACTAAAATTATTTCAGCTAAATTCTGTTTTTGTATGGACACTGAATTTGCAAACTTTCACAAATTTTTAGAAAGAACTTTTATTCTTGTTCTTATTCAATTTAATAATTTAAAACTTATTTTCATTCAAACTTTGGAAAAAAAAGGTAAAAGTAGCAAGATAAACTGAGTTGGAAAAGCACTTGGAGTTTTAGTTACAATGGTGTGATGGTGCAGGCCTTTAACACCAGCACTCAGGAGGCAGAGGCAGGAGGATCTTTGTGAGTTTGAGTCCAGCCTGATATACATAGCAAGTCCCAAGACAGCCAGGGTTATATAATAGAGTGACCTGTCTCAAAAAATATTCTAGTTACATATGTTTAAACCAATAAGATATTAGTGTTTATGAATCAGGGAATGAGAAAAAGTTCCTGTCTCTAAAAAGGTGGGAGTTCAAGGATTAGAACCTGAGGTGGTCCTCTGATTTTCACAGGAATGTCCATGGAGCATGTGTCCCTGTACTCAGATGAACACACAACACACACACACACACACACACACACACACACACACATTTATGCACGGCATTTAGCAATAGGATTTTCGTAGAACCTAAAGTTGACTTAACTGTCTCACTTACTGAAAGTTGCTCTAGAGTCCCCAGTTCATTTGTGAGTAATATACTCATCATATTTACCAAAAGCCATACGGCGAATTTTGGGTCTTGGACAGGGTAGTGGGTATCATGAAACACAGAATTAATACAAGGACTGAAGGGCACAGGTATATCTGACATATAGCTTATTGACAGACAATGGAACTGCATCCCAATAAACCCATCATAAACTGAAAATACCACTATGGGAGAATATATTTACTACAATTAACATGCCAGACCTCACAGCTTCGTGGCAGGGTGTACTTCAGAGGATGACTGTTGTACTCAATGGGAGTTGTGGCTCTCGGGCCACTGTTGAGCATCTGGAGCAAGTGCTGGACCACACATCACTGGCCCAGGAAGAGATCATTATCAAGAGCAGTTCCCACCAAAGACTATTACAGAGTAAAAGAGCTGTAATATGGTGACTGATCATGCTTACTTTAAAAAGCGTCTTTCTCTTAAAAGAATAATACTGTGGGGAAAAATTCCTTATGAAAAGGTAAGAGTTTCAAGGAGGGACTTTGACCCTGTGTCAGGAAGAGCTTTCTATAAATTCTTTCTTGTTAGTGAATGTCTACTGGGTGGTGATGGGCTTCTTCTCAGCAGAGGGACTGGACAGCCATGCGGCTAACAGAGCAGACACAGAGTCAAAGGAGGGGCCATAGAACTCCCTAGAGAGAGTGTCAGACTCATGAGGCAAAGTTTATTCTTCCTTATACTAATTGCATGGTATAGTATAACAAAATGTTCACTTAAACTTTATATGCATTTACATATGTTAAGCATTAGTTTTACTGGAAATCCTAAGTATCATAATTAAAATGTATATGAAAAATTTATAATACAATAGACAGATGTCTATTATTGAAAACAATCCTCATGTTTGATATGGGGGGGAAAGCACCTGGGACTTCCAAAGCTTTCTTTGTTCTGATTTGATTTTGGTTTTGAGACAGGGGTTGATGATTTAGCCCAGGCTGGCCTTGAATTTGCTATGTAGCCCAGACTGAACTCAAACAGTTCTTCTTGTTTCAGCCTCCTTGGTGATAGGATGATAGGTAGTTCTGTGCCAGAATACCTGACATATAGCATTCTTGAGCAAGGCTGCACTTTAATAATGAAAGGGTGTTTTCAATAAGTCTTGAAAAAAAGCTATATATTATTCTGGCTTAATAAAGCTCATTGATATCACAGAGTGACACAGTATGAATAAAAGAACCCTACGGCAGTACATAGATACTTTTCCAAATAATACTTAAATCAATTATTTCTAAACTCTTTTTATAAAGATGCAGCCCATTAGCTTCGTTTTTACTTTTTTGTTTATATTTATTTATTTTGTGTGTAAGGGATGGGGCATGTGCTTTATAGAGCACATGTGAAATACAAAGTACAAAATACAAAATAAGTAAGTTTTCTTTCTCTACTGTTTGGATCATGGGTCACACTCTTGTCATCAGGCCTGGCAGCAAATGCCTTCAGCTGCTTAGTCATCTCACTAGGCCTACCTATGAGTATCAATTGGTTTTAGAAGGAACTAGATCTTTTGGTGAATCAGTACAATTTTATATTCATTAAATAGTATATATTCTTCATGAATATTTGCCATATGTGGAAGACCAAAGTTATAAAATTAAAATTTATAACATATTAAGATCTCTGTAATATGGAATTTAAGTCACTGATCATATCCTTAAAGCAGACCTTTAGTTTTCTTTTCAGAATAATAACCACACAGCTGCTGCTACAAAGAATATGGGGAAGTACATGATCCCACATATACTTGTTTTTGTAATGTAGATCACATGCTGTAGAGCTGACACCAGCCACTGTCAGACCAACCTCGATCTGAAACTATTTATGTGACCCTTGGTAAGACTCTTAACCTTCCCAATTTGGTTTCTTCATTTTTGAGTCCTAACACTTCTCATTGAGTACTGTTCTCCATTCCACCGCTCACGTTGACTTACGTATAAAGAATAATCATCCGCCCATTTAGAGCACGTGGGGTCTATACACAGAGGCAGAAAGGCTCCAACATTCAGATGAAGAGAAAAAGAGAATACATTTTTCCCCCAGAATTTCACCAGCTTTTCTCAAGTATTCCTATTACCTGATTTAAAGCAGTTTTAAATACATACTCTTGACTGTGCCATATATCCCACGTACATCTCATTAAGAGTATTATAGTATCCAAGGTTAAGGCTGCCAATCATACAGTGAAACACATTTCATAGCATCATAAAGTATTATTTTGATTTTTTAAAGATACAGGTATTGAAACTATCACAGCCAATCATTTGATTTTGACATGAGCTTAAAAGGTTAAGTTACTATCTGAAGAAAGGTAATCTGGTTGCCTTTCACAGCAGTCTGCAAGCTCTGCAATCTGCATAGAGAGGGGCATTTGTCATCATTAGCTGAGCTGTGACAGCTGGCACCCAGGGTGGCCTGGAATCAAGAAGTGGCAGAGATACTCTGGGTTTTGGTTGCCATTCAGTACAGTCTGTTTCTTGAGGATCATATATATATATATATATATATATATATATATGAAAAGCTTTGTGATGTAACAGCACTGAACATAATGCATTTTTCCATAACATGCTAATACAATGATGGCATGTAGTTAGCAGGCTGCCTCTAGACAACAAGATGCCATATCATCCACTTCCTGCCTGCCTCTTAGATGGGGACTCTCTTCAGTACCCAGACAGCTCCAGAACAGTGGTCTTCTTGCTGTTGTTGATGTTTTTAATTCTGTGTTAACACTGGGGTTAGGATATTCAATTAAGTACATTTAAGGAAATGGAACAAAGGTGGAAAGGATGGTTCTCAGATACATTAGAAATAACTTCTCAGGAAAGAGTTCGGTTACATACATTCAATATGGTACATGCTCTTGGGATAATATTAATATCAAAATTAGATCTTTCCTATGACATGCTAGTCCAATTGTTTGAAGTGCATGTAGTTCATACTGAATATTTTCAAAAAATTCCTTGAGAAAGTTTAATGCAATCTTTATCCAAGTAAGTGCTAAGTGTCTGAAATAGCTGTGGTTAATATCTTTTAAAGATATTTATTACAACTGAAAATTTTACAACTACATTTTTATATCTAGTTAATACAAAGCAATATAAATCATTAAAGAGAAAGTTTAAAATAAGGAACAGGTTGACCAGACCTTTGAAAAGTTAGAATGTTATACACATTCTCTCTACAGTCATCAGCGTTTAAAAATGTAATCAATAACACTGACTTTATATTATTATGTAAACTAGTTTTTCACAAATAAAACTAATTTTTGTGTTAATGTAAAATCTATGCAAATACATGCAGTCATTTATCAGGAGAGCTGACAAGCATTCCATATTGGAGGGGAAATGAAACTGCCTTAAGAATAGAGGCAATTAATTATTTCTGTATTTTTCTTCTTCTGTCTTGAGGCACAAAAGTTATCCATCCAGTTAAAACAGCAAATGAAATAAAGAGATTATTTTTTTATTTAAACACATATGGCTTTTGCCTGCAATACTGATCACCACAAGGTCTACAGATGCCCGTGGCTAAATTGTGTGCTGGCAGATGCACACAGGGGAAAACGTGCTAATGCAGCGTGGAGAGCAAAACAAATGAAGAACTGCGCTGCCTACTAGGAAACCCCAACCCAGAAACAAACCCACACCCACCCTTCCCCAATGAATTATGCATTCTGCTTATCAAATACAGGTGAAGGGTACAAAAAATTAACCTTGGTCAGTTGCAAAAGCAGAAAATGCTTTTAAATTAGTAAAGACATTTTTATGTGCATGGTACTTATCAATGTAGGTGAATGTATAAGAAGTGTATGTTTTTTTATGAACAGAATCGCTAGTGACATTTAAACTGATCCTACAACAAAAAGTGTATAGTACTGAAATGCATGTGACTAGATAGAAATTGTTGAATTTCTAATTAGTCGTTTTAAAATCCATTTGCCAACAATCTCTGAAGGTATTACTGAAGACTGGTAAGTACTGGTTTATGGGGGCTGGAGAGAAAAGTCTAAGGATGAGTACTTGCCGATCCTATAGAAACCCTGAGTTTGGTTTCCAGCACCCATATCAGGCATCTCACAATTGCCTGTAATCCAGTTCCGGGCCATCTGACATCCTCTTTTGGACTTCACAGGTGTCTACAACATATGTGGCAGGCACGCGCGCGCACACACACACACACACACACACACACACACACACACTCAAATAAAAAACTATAAATCTTAAAAAAAAAAACCTAACCAAAGCAACAAAACAACAAACATTATGGAATGTTCCTGCAAATGAAACCTATATTTAGTCCCTGTTTCCTTTCGACAGATTAATGTGAAAACACAAAAAGTTATTTCAATCTTTTACTATCTGAAACACTATGGTTTTGTGTGTGTGTGTGTGTGTGTGTGTGAAAAGAACGTTTCCTAAGAATGGTTTAAAATTATTAAGAAGGCAATAACTTTTTTCTTAATAGGCCTGTAAGCTTGCCTAACATTAAAATTTCTATTTTAACTGCAAATAAAAAATATAAAACAGAAAGCATTTAAATAATTTGTATATCTTGGAACGGGGCTAAAGACTAGCTGTGTTCTTACAAGTTCCACTTAAGCTATCTGGGACAGCAGCAGCATGAACAAAAATGTCAGCAGCAGCATGAACAAAATGTCTGTACTTGGACACTTTACTAATTCTTTGTTTGGTGTTCTTGACCATCTAAATTTAAGTAGCAATGTGCATTGATATGAAACTTGGATCCAAAGCATATGATGCAAGAATGTGCACACATTATTCAGAATTAGCTATAATTACTCCATAGGTTCATCTTATTTCATGTAAAAGAAAGATTAAAGCAACTTCAGAGTAAAATGCAAATACTGAGAGTTTGTGAGACTTCTTTCTTGTGCCATAAAGGTATTAAAAAACAAAAATGCCTCAAATATTGCTAATTCATTTGAGAGTTCACAGGATGGTACATTCATATGGAAACCTCATAGACCGGAATTGTACTGTTTGCAAATTATAGTTCAATACACCCTACTGTATTGTTTAAAGTTACTTCTATTTGATTTTGTGTGTATGCATTTTATTTTCTGTAAGCTTGTCTGCATGTATATATGTGCACCAAGTGCATGCCTGCTGCCTGAGGAGGCTAGTAAAAGGCACCAGTCCTCTGTGGAGCTGGAGTTACAGATGGTTTTGAGTCACCATCACCATGTGGGTGTTGGGAATTGAACCCAGGTCTTTTAGAACAGCAGCCATTGCCCTTAAGATCCTCAACTTTTATTTAAAAAAAAAAAACTCCATCTTTTAAATCATGCTCTTAATTTTTATTTTAATTTTTTATTCAGAAAAATAAAAAGGTTTTGTAGATTTAACAGTATCAAATGCTTATCAATTCTACTTTCCACTTGACATACTTAACATGGCACTATATAAAAAATGTGCTTAAAAGAAATAGTACACAGAGTCTGGAGAAATGGCTCAGCGTTTACTGGGTTCAATTCCCAGCACCCACATGGCAGCTCACAACTGTCTGAAAATCCAGTTCCAGGGGATATGACACCTTCACACCAATGCACATAAAATAAAAATAAATCATAAAAATTAAAAAAATAAATAGTACACACTGGTAAACTAAAATTTACATACTTGTATAGTGAGTATAGCCAGAAGGGAAAACCAAATATTATACAGGGGTCTGTTTGCAAACATTTGCCATATATATATATATACACACATATGACAATTCCTTTTTTCTATAAAATATTTGTCATTACATAAATGTGGTAAGGGGTGATCATTTTCTATAATTATTTTAAATCAGCACTTTAGTTAATAATTACTGAAAATTATAATAAAGTCCAATTATAGGAATGCTTTGTTCATTCAAAAAAAAGCTCCAAACACTAAATAACAAAAGGGAGAGATTATTTTAGATCAGCACTCACTGAAGTTGATCAGTTAGAAACCATATTCTAGGCTCAAGGTCATGCTGAACATTTTCAGTGCCTTAATCATGCACAGTATGAAGTGGTAATAATGGCAGTGCAGGCCTAGATTAACAAGCTAATCACACCTGGTTCCACTGTTTTCTCTGAGTGCAATAAAAATGCAGCCTACCCAGAGCACTGGGGCTGCATTCACATACATAAATTCTAGTAAATCCATGATTGTTATTTGTTAGGGGGTGTCCTTGTTTTTATTTGTTCATACAGAAGGAAAACGAAGTGATGAGCCCATTTATCCTGTCTGCTTATTTCTGTGATGTCTGAATGAAGAATACAGGCTAAGATTTAACAATAACAATTTTAGTTTCGTCATATGATATGGGGTATGTTACCAAGGATTCTGAGGAACGACAGAGAGATCGTCGTCATTCCATGACACTCAAGCGAATGTAAATCTCATTGTCCAAAGACACTTGGAAGAAATCAGAGACATAATCGTTATGAACAGAAAAAAAAAATCTTTTCATTGATGAGTTTTCCCTCGACCTTTTTTCCTTCCCCTCCCCCACCCCAATTTACAGAAGCAACTTGAAATATCCTGCACCTCTACGTACATATTCAAATGAAGGGAGGGAACAGAGACAATTACATATACAAGCTGGGCTTTTAATTCTGTTATCTATAAAAGGAAAAGTCTGGCTATCAGTCAAGCAGTGGTAGTGATCCTTAGACCTCTGCTTCCAACTGGCATCTTTAATCTCTAAGTTACTTTTCTTTTCAACACTTATTAATGCCAACGTTAAGCAATAGTGTAGAAAAAAGCATTTGCCACTACAGATGTGAGCATATTACTGTGCACTAGGGTAACAAAGAATACTGAGGCAATGGACTCCATTATTCAAGCAATTTTTAAAAATTCACCTCCATTCTTAGGGTGCTCAGATTGAAGAAACAGAACAGGTCTATCTCATATAAACATTGACCTTAATCTCCTGTGATGAACCTGACTTTCAAACACAAAATAATGACTTTAAGAAGTCCTTGCAACTTTCAAGCTATTTTGTTTTAGTGCTTTTATACCATAAGTCACAACAGAAAGATAGATATATGCCATCAAATTACCAGAAAACGCCCTCTGTTTTACTTTATTTAATATGACACATAAAGAAAACCCTGCACAAATATCTGTCTTTAATTTCTCTAGTGTAAAAGGGACTACATTATGTCTGGCAGAAAAAAACAGTTAAAGTAGCTTGGGTACATTTTTAGAAAAGAGGAAAGGGAAGAAATCAGATGCATACAATGAGCCTTCAAAGCCACTCCAGCAGTTGAGATAAATAATTTAATAAAATCAACTTCATATTCTTTTAAAGTCTCCAGAGTAATAAGCACATATTAAAAATAAAACTTTAACTTCATGAACAGCTGTGAATAAACTAGCTGCTGGCAGATAATGGAAACACTGAGGACAGCGTGTATGTGAGCTCTGCAATTGCTCAGATCCCTTATGAGCTTCCAGAAGGTTGTCACTGGTGAAGCCAGTGAACTTGCAATTCAAGTTTAAATAGTCATTAAAAACAAAACAAAACAACAAAAAACCTAGACACCTTAGGTTCTATACTTCTGAACGCAATGCAGTTTTTCTTTATAGGAGACTGCATGCATGACTTTGCACAGGCCATGAAAGTGCACCCGCTCCGGGACAGTCACTCAGGAAGCTACACTTCAGAAACAGTTGTCTTGTCCTTATTATTTGGGATGTTCCAAGTGTTGAAGTTCACAACACTTGTTTTATGTTCATAAATATGGCTAGTTGTTATAATAACAGGCTTGTATTAGCTTCATGTGTTTTCCCTAATTGTAATATTTTAAATCAAAACTGCATTTGTTAAACCCTAAACATCATCCCAATGCAAGCATCTCAGTGGTTACATCATGAGATTCTTGGGTATTTCTTTTCCCTCCAATTAGGTCACTTTTCTTCAATTATCCTTCTATTATTAGCTCATGTCAAGGATGCCTACATGCATACCACTGGAAACAATTCACCATTTATGTCTAAAAACACGAGGCACACATAAGCTTTTCTTCTGATACTTCATAAGACTATATTTTAAAAAACTCGACTGGCATCAATCCAGTTCTTATACAGACTTTTCATATAATAAAACAGATTTTATATTATTTGCGTATAACAGCATCAGTTCAAACAATCCAGTAAGTCGAATGATTTTTTTAAATTAAAATTACGATAGTAGTTAAATAATTTACCAGTACAAAACATGTCTAATGCCAAAACCTCGATTAAAATCAGGTGAACTACACAAAAATACATCGTTAATTTTAATTCCTCTCCATGGGCAATTCAATTAAAGAAAGCATGGAGGGAAGGAAGCAGCTATCAGTGCAGTTTAGTTTTCCTTCAACAATGCGGATGTTGAGATTGCGGAATGGATTCAGCTACAGACGCAGTTCATTTCCCGGGCTCAGAGTAGCAGACGACCTGGGTAGCGGCAGCTGGAAAGACAAGCTAGTGTTGTTATTCTAAGCTGCCGGGTCAACCCACAGCGACAAAGCCGCCGGAGTCCAGTTTTATGCAAATCACTGCTAGCGTCGGGCGTGGTGGGTGCTTCAGGACTCCGTGGCCTGACCTTCAAGAAACTTCACTACCCTGCAACACTCTAGGGCTAAGGACTTTCGTGGTTCTCTTGCTCCAAGTGAAAAATCGTTAGGGAAGGGCCTCGGTTCCATCCATTAGTTTGCACAAAGTGCTTCGGTGTTTAGCTTCGCTTTAACCCAATTAAGCCGCACAGCGAGTGCAGAAAGATGCGCCACCTGCGCCAGGCTGCAGTCGGCGACGACGGTATCCCAAATCCTTCTGTCGGACACAGGGAATTACCAAGGCCTCGGTGTTGGAGCTACCTTGAGCTCAATAGGCCGGGTTGAGGCACCGAGGGCGCGATCTCGGAGGAAGGTCAGGGCCAAGTATCCCTAGGTTACACAGAGGTCCAGAGAACTCTCGGCCGGCCTGGGCCTCTCTAGGGCGGGGCGGCGGCGAGAGCAGAGTGGTACAAGGACATCGAGCGTGGTTTGCAGTAGTAGTGGAGAATAGGGACACCCAGAAAGCTTTACAATTAACCTGAGTGCAGATGAACCAAGGAAGAGAGCTGGTGAAAGAGCAAGGACCGCGGAGTGAGGCTGACTGGCGCAACCCCACCCTGAGGACCTGCGCGATCCCGCTCCTAGCCGTACAGTTCTTTCTTGTTGGTTTGGTGCTATGGGTTGCCTCCTTCAGCTGCCAAAAGGTAGCAGTGCGTTCACCCGCGACGCCTGCAAACTGGGGAGGGGCTTTGAGAATTCCTACTCCATTCTCCCAAGGGAAAAGAAGGTCTTGGGGGAATGGAATAGACAGCCACCGTAAGCCCCAAATATTACACACTATTTTACTCTAAATCGAAATCTATCATTCTTGGGTAACAAGAAACAAAATTAGAGGTGGCCCTGTGACTTTTAAAAGTTGGGAGTCTTCAACAGGAGTCCATTAAAACCGCTTACACAGGTGTTACTCTATCCTTATACTGGAAATCTTTTAATGCGAAACAAACAGACCTCTGCACTAAAAGCAGGCAGCTGAAATCTACTACGCAAACCCTAATCACTCTTTCTTGAGCTCATGTGCACTGAGGACTCATCTGGTGATGACATTGGCTAGGAGGAGCTTCCTAAAAAACCTCTTTAGCGTTCCAAAAAAAAAAAAAGAAAGAAAGAAAGAAAAAAAAGAAAGAAAAATTTCAGTATGAAACCTAAAGAAACAAACTCAAACCTGAAAGGTTACAAATTAATTTTTGAAGCCGTTGGCCATTTTCTCACAATCAAATTATGAAATCCCATAAGATTAGGAACCCATTGTTGGCCTCCACTAAAGATACCTGAGATGGGAGATCTGTCTTTATGTCTACATGAGCTAACAAGGTCGAAGGGCCACACCTTCAAGTTCTCAAGTTAAGCCCACTTCAGTGAATCGTCTAGATTCTGCCCAACACAGCTCATCTAAATCCCAAAGATCTTGTGGAAAGTATTCCCGAAAGAGCACCATACAGCCTTCACTGTGGTTTGTTATGTTAGCACTGGCCAGCCTAGCTACGGACAAGGGGAACTGCAGACAGGTAGGTGAGCTTGTTTTAATCAGCCTTCCTTAACTGGGTAGATATATCTATGGTACTCAGCGGCAATTTTAACATTCCTCTCAGTGAATGAAAATAGGGAAAACCTAGGTAAAAAGAGAACAGGTTTTTCCTAAGGTTTTGAAAGTGTTCAGACTGGGAACACCCAACATGGAGAAAAGCTGGAGAACTCTGAGATCTGAAACTAGCAGTCAGTTAAGAAGCAAACTTCTAGCTTGCATTAAAAAGAGCCCAAGGATTAACACGCACTAATGACCTTACTCTAAATTTAAGTTAGTGACTTTGTTCTAAAAGGCTCCTTTGACTTCACTAATTGGTGAATGACCACTGGTACACCTGGTAGCTCACCAGAGGTGAACAGACAAGCAGGCTTTACAGCACTGAGAGACACTTCTCTTCGCCAAGTCTTTTCCAAGTGTCAATATGCTTCAAGTTATACCAAAGCCAGATTTCCTCTTGCTTTCCAACCTGTCTAGGTGGCCTGGGTGGTTTTCTGCGGGCAGCAGCTTCCTACCTTTGGTTTCTGTGCCTCTATCCATGAGGGGGGATTAATTAGCCAGGCTGAAGCTGGGGGAGGCTGTCGTGACGAGCCCAGTGGCGATTGGCCGCCCGCCTGCCTGGCCCTGCCTTTATAATTTCCACACGAGTGCATCTGGGCTTTTACACAAACCAACAGCAGCTTCTTCTGACAGACACACACTCACCCCGACACACACTCGGCACACTTTTCCTCCGTCTGATTAACAGTCCTGCACACACCATGATTACGGAAAAACGTAAATAAATACGTAAAGGGGTGACTATTTTGACTACTGGAAGATCTTTGCGGGGATTCAGCGCAACTTTTGTTTTTATTACTGAGAAGGTGTTCTCTTCACGCGTCTCTCTCAGAGGATTCTTTAGCGGAGGAGAGAGGGGGAGAGTGCAGCCTTTCACTTTAAGACCGGCTAGGCTCGCGGATAAAAGGCCGGCTGGGCAGGGCGGCCCCCATCGCAGCCTGTCCGAGAGGCTAGGTGCCTTTTGCGCGTGGCCCCCTTTCACCACCGAAGTTGGCTCCAGCGCTAGCAGCCGCATTGGATCCCACAGCTTATTGTGAGACTCCGGTGTACAATCCGGATCTCTGCCCCAACATGATCGCGGCCCAGGCCAAGCTGGTCTACCACCTGAATAAGTACTACAACGAGAAATGCCAGGCCAGGAAAGCTGCCATCGCCAAAACCATCCGGGAAGTCTGCAAAGTGGTCTCCGATGTCCTGAAGGAGGTGGAGGTGCAGGAACCGCGCTTCATCAGTTCCCTCAACGAGATGGACAACCGCTATGAGGGCCTGGAGGTCATCTCTCCCACCGAGTTCGAGGTGGTACTCTATCTGAACCAGATGGGGGTGTTTAACTTCGTGGACGACGGATCACTGCCTGGCTGCGCGGTGCTGAAGCTGAGCGACGGGCGGAAGAGGAGCATGTCCCTCTGGGTGGAATTCATCACCGCCTCTGGCTACCTCTCCGCACGCAAAATCCGCTCCAGGTTTCAGACGCTGGTGGCTCAGGCGGTGGACAAGTGTAGCTACAGGGATGTAGTAAAGATGGTGGCTGACACGAGCGAAGTGAAACTGCGAATTCGCGATAGGTACGTGGTGCAGATCACCCCGGCCTTTAAATGCACCGGGATCTGGCCACGGAGTGCTGCCCACTGGCCGCTTCCCCACATCCCCTGGCCAGGACCCAACCGGGTGGCAGAGGTCAAAGCCGAAGGGTTCAATCTGTTGTCCAAGGAGTGCCACTCCCTGGCCGGCAAGCAGAGCTCGGCGGAGAGCGACGCTTGGGTGCTGCAGTTTGCAGAGGCGGAGAACAGACTGCAAATGGGGGGCTGCAGGAAGAAATGTCTCTCGATCCTGAAAACCCTACGCGACCGCCACCTGGAGCTGCCAGGCCAGCCTCTCAACAACTACCATATGAAGACTCTGGTGTCCTACGAGTGCGAGAAGCATCCCCGGGAGTCGGACTGGGACGAATCCTGCCTGGGCGACCGGCTGAATGGAATTCTGCTGCAGCTCATCTCATGCCTGCAGTGCCGCCGGTGTCCCCACTACTTCTTACCGAACTTAGATCTGTTTCAAGGCAAACCGCACTCGGCTCTGGAAAACGCTGCTAAACAAACGTGGCGATTGGCAAGAGAGATCCTGACCAACCCAAAAAGTTTGGAAAAACTCTAGAGGATGATCTAATCTTGGGCCGACAAGATCACTCTGCTCAATGTCCTGACGAAATGAAAACTTCCTGGTTGATTCCTATTTAGTATTTCCTGAGACAGTGCAAACAATCTCTTCCTTTAAAAGGAGTAACAGCACAACATTTACGCATCATCTCACACACCCCTAAAAAGAGGAGGGAATGGAGTAGGGAAACGGGAAAACCTACACCCACAAGCATCTTTATGCAGGCAACTCCCATCTCCCCTGAAAAGTACACAAAACCCGAAAAGACCCAGAAAAAAACCCCAAGCAACAACGCAAGACCTTGACCAACTCCATCAAAGGATTATAGCAATCTTGAGACTTAGGCGCATCTGACTTCCAGTAAACAGGACCTGGATGTGGCATCGGAAGGAGCAAAAGGAGCGTGTAATGTATGTTTTGATTTGTAACAAATATTGTGATCTCATGTTGTATTTGAAAGTGTGGATGTTGGTGTTTTGTGATTTGGTGAACAAAACTGAAATTGCCGTTTGGAAATTTCCAGACACTTTCCACGAACAAAGATTCATTTAAAGGTAGATTTCCTTCTGGTACTTTACCTGTCTGTGAAGTGTCTGAACTTAAAAAAAAGTTTACATTTTGTTTCAAATATATTGCTTGTTCTAACATTCCATAAGTATACTTGAAATGTTATTTAAATATATTCAAAGGAATTTGAATTCAGCTTATATAATAACGCTTGAATATCTGAATTATATATATTTGAAAATGCACTTGAAATACACTGGATAATTACTTTTGTGATTTAGATTTTAATTTCTGTTGCTGATTTTATTTAATTAGAAGAAAATAAATGAAGTAAAATACCCAATTGTTGTGTCTCATTTTAAATTGTTTTCTGTCATGAGAACTAATGGTTCTTTTTGAAAATCAACTCAAGTCTTTTAAAGATTTTGACTAACAGGCTAATAAAATCACTAAAAATACACACTAAAGGGGCTCTCTTTTGAATAGCGATAGAAAATATGCATTTCCTCAGTTTCTAATTTACTAGCTGGTTCTTTTCTACAAGTGACACATTTATAATCTACTTTTGAGACCCTGCTTCTGGTTAGTATTTCTGTAGATTTTTGACAATGTAAGGAGGGAAAATCTATCTTGGCAATATTACTGAGTTTAAAAGCAGCAAATTCTAAGAAAATTAACTTAAAGTCATAAAAAGCCTGAAGTTTGTATATGAAATCCAACAATAAAATGAACGTTATCTTTTAGCTAATATACTTTATCACCCTATTTTAACACAACAGGGGTTATTAGAATAAATTAATCAGAAAACCGCAATTCATTTTTACTACATAGGGAAAGCTAATGACAAAACATAAAGACAAGTTCCTGTTTAAACACAGCACACTCATGCAGCACACACCCATGGTGTTAGGATTCTTTGGTAGCATCTCACTGATCAACAAGTGCTGAGAGGCCTGCACCAAGGTTCTGCCTTAGTTAACTCAGGTGTCAGTAAAAGTTACAATTTCCTTTGTTCATTTACAAGTAAGAGTCTATAACGTGCCAATTCTGTGTATAACTTAAATATAATCAATAAGGCTCAAGGCTATTTTAGAAAAGTTTTTGAAGTGACTTATAGGAAGATCTTTTTAAAAAGACAGTAGAATATCCATTAGAATAGCCCATTATCTCAACCTCTTACCCTAAGAAGAAATTTACAAGACTTACAGTAAAATAAATAAGAAACTAGTGAAATGTATCGCAGAAGGGTCTTGTCTGTAGGGTTTCTCTGTTGGCCAGGGAGCCTAACATCCACAAGGTAATTGTATGCCATGCCAATGCTCTGGAATGGTGAGTGAGCACAAGGGTGTGCTGTGTGTACACAAAAGTCAGAGCTGAGACAGAATCTGCTTCTCCTCCTTTTAAATCCATATGTAAAATCCATTTAATTCAGGAGATGAAAAATGGATGTAATAATGGAAATGAAATTATATGTAAATGGCTCCTGCCCCAGTTTCCTTACAACCTTTCAATAAATAATAATTCATATTGCAGTATATACTTTTTGAAATTAAATGTGATGTTAACACAAAATTTCACAAGACCTATTCTAGTCTTCCCAGGAACTGAGCCACTGTGCCCCAGAGATCTGGGAGAAACTGGCTTAAACACCAAATCTGCCCAAGTGCACACAAAGGCACATAGGAAGAATGCTCAAATGCACATGCTCTGTTATATAAGTATAGGATTTAAGCTCATTAATACAATCTTTAATTCTGAAAGAAACCATGTGTTATTTCATTCATTTTATTTTCTGTAAAAAAGATGAGAATATGTGTACCACTTTAGTCATTTAAAACCAAGCAACACTGAAAACCACATCCTGCAATCAAAGCCAACAACGCTGTGCAGTCTAACTCACTTTTGTGTCGATCTTCTTGAAGGCAGCATCATCCTCATCTACCTCAAAGTAGATTTCTGTTGTGGTGATGGAGAGAGTTCCTTTGGCCACCACCACAGGAGCAATGAGCTGGGCAGGGGTGCTGAGAACCACAGGGCCTGCAAGACAGGGGCAGTGAGTCAGTCTGGGCCTCTCTGGTGCTCCTACATTCCCTTCCAACAGAGTATGGTGAGATTTTATCTTTTAAAGATGCACTAGGAAAAACTGTAACAATTTTATGCAAGGCCTTTTTATGTTAGGTAAGGTATGTTTAGTATCTATATGGTACCTTAAAACTAGACGAGTAATTCTATAAGAACTCCAGAGTTCAGGGTGTTGAGTAAGAAACCCATAACATTTACATGGTTGGTGAGGCACTGCCTTTATCCGACTTACAAATGCTGATCATAAGGGATGCTTCCTGTGCCCTGCTTCTCCAGGAACATGACTCGCTCTCCAAGAGACCCTAGGCAGTGAGTAAAGCCCCCAAAGACAAACCATCTCATAAGTCAATCCTTTTGGCAGCGCCTCTACCCCAAGGAGAGGTGATAGAGGCGAAAGGTTTGGAAAGCAGCTAAATATACAAATCCCAAGGGCTAGTATTTTCCGGAAGGTGGTACATTCACTACTGGGAGTGCAAAGCTACCGGGTTCTTATGAAGGAAATAACAAAAACCTTGGCCTTCATTTTCTCACCAGAGCACACCAAAGATGAAAATGTGAGAAAAACGCTAAAACAAAACCGTTCTCGGAAAAGGGGTTGGAAAGTGGGATTTCTCAGCTTTTGGAACCAGAGAAATTAGGATTCAATAGATTTTTGTTAAGTTTGCGCACCGGATGGAGTGCTCACTCCGAATTTCTTCAATTAGAACAATGATTCGAGGGGAAATTACTTGAAACCCCTTTCTCTTCTTGCTATTGGTCTAAACATACGACAAAGAATTCAGAAATAACGTGGGCTTTGTTAATTTCTCTTAGGTTCTAGGGAGCAAGCAACAGAACCCAGTCATTAATGCCCGCCCTTAGCTGCACACAGCAGGAGACAGGCAACCAGGGAAGTCTCGCGCTCACCCACAGGCCCAGGCCTGAGCCGGGGAAGGCTCGCGGAGCCAGCGGTCCGGAGCCCCGCTATTTCTGAGAGGAGACCCGGAGGCCTAGGCCGGTTTTGGTGCGGCTTACTGAATCTGGCCCGCAGCAGACTAAGTGGGGTGGCCTTCAGCGGTGTTACTGCCTTGCTGACTAGCAAGGCGGCCCGGGCTCCCAGTGCCGCCAGAGGAGTTGGGTCCTCAGCTACTAGCGGGAGGTTTTTTTTTTCTTTTTTTTTTCTCTTTTCCAAGGGGCGAGGCGGTCGGTCTGGAGCGCCACTTTAAAGGCTCATCAATCTTAATCTAGGTTGCTCAAGTAATTATGCCCGAATCTCTTGTACGATTACAAGTGGATTTGGGTTTCTATTCCCCAGGCCCTCCTTTGTGTTTATTGGAGGGTCCGCGCTAGCCGGCGCCTCCAGCCCCCGGGGCCCTCCTCGGATCGCCTGCGCCCGCCCGCGGGTTCGAACCGCTCCCTTAACCCTTGCGCCTCCGCAGCGCGGCATCCGGCGCTGGTTTCCTCGTCCTTCTCCAAAATGTTTTGTTGTATTCACATTTGAAACAGTATCTTAAACAACTAGGGTCTGGCAAAAAGATAAACAAACAAACAAACAGCATCCACCTAGAAAAGGCCATTCTAAACACCGACGAGCACGCTTTAGGTTTTTAGAAGTCTGACATTTGGAAAAAAAACAATGGTCCAAAAACATTAAAGATGGCGAGCTGCTTCCTTCTCCTAAAAGTACATATCCAAACAATAAATTTGTTTAAAACTGGAAAAAAATTAAAAAGATCATGAGTGGAGTTATTCAAACTACTATACTCTTTGGTTTACTGAAATACAGCACGAATTTTACGAAAACAGCTCGGGAGCTTTTTATTTGGGAACATTTCTAAAACGGAACTGCGCTTCCTTTTGATTCTCTAATTTTTCTATTGGGTTGAGATTTTCTGGGAATTTATAAAAGGATTTCTTTAAGAAAGACACATCACGGAACATTCAACCTTAGATGCATGTCCCCCAACCCCTGCAAATCTCCAATTACAACTCCCAATTCCGTAGATTGTTGGAGGAGTGCAGGGCCTTTTTGTTGTAGCCTCCGGGGAGCAGAGCAGCCAGAGAGCGCACAGTTAATCCACTGCAGCAATAGAGAAAGGGGATTAGCTTTAATCCCCTTCGGGGAGCCTCTGGATTTTAGGGATCCTATATTAAAATGTTTACATAAAGCACAATCACAAGCCAGCATGTTTTCCATATGGTATCAAGTGATTTAGAGACCTGGGATCTTTTTCCAGAGTGTTTTGAAGGGCAGTATCCCCTGGTACTAGGAGATACTCATCTACCGACCTAATTTCTAGCGCCCCTCCCCCATCTCAGCACTATGGGTTTAACCTCCAGAACTTTGCTTGGTATTGTGAATTGGGAACTGACTGTAAACACATCCATTCCAATAGCTACCCTAATAATGAAAGAATAAATTACAATGATGTCCTCAGCACACACAGAACAGTAATGTTACAAAATGCAAAAGGTCTATTCCTATTGTGTTGGCACATATAATTTAAAACTCTACCATTAATTTAAAACTCTACCATAAGTAATGATAATTAAAAAAAAAACAAACAAAAAAGCAAATGTTACTTCTTACATTGGTCATGGGTCCATGACTGCTTTTAGAGGCAGGCTAGGGGTGCTACTTGCCATTATTCTCGAACCAGAGCCACCAGGCATCAGAAAGGAGCCGAGAAGAGGTTTCTCTTTAAGGCCATGCTTCTTCCAAAGACATAGTAAACCTCACTGTATACTGACATGTCATAAGTATATATGCTCATGGAATATATTTTATTTCCAGACAGGGCTTCTTTGTGTAACAGCCCTGGTTGTTCTGGAAACTGTTTCATAGATCGCCTGCTCCTGCCTCCTAAGTGCTGAAACTAAAGGCTTGTGCCACCACACATAGCCACTGAATATATCTGAAAAGAATGCCATTGAATATATTTTTAAAAGAATGCTAAATACTTGTGAGTTTGGATTGTGTTGTTGAAAAACAAAACTCAAAGCCTAGAAATCAGTAAAAAAACACATTAGCATCTCTATACAACCTTACAGTTTACAGAAGTCTTTCTTTCCCATCGCCATTGCGGTAAAGGTCACACTATTCACAGAAACTGGGCTCTAGATGTCACAATGGTGTGCACCTGCAACAGAACCACAGGCTCACTGCTCACTGTAAGGGGAGTGGCAAAGGACTAATTGTAGGATCAGAACCTTGGTAAAGGGATTTGTAGAATTTCATGACTCAAGAAGGAAGACCGTTGTGCAGGGGATCTGATGGAACAGGCTACTAGGACTGGTTACTGTACTAACACTCCTTCAGCACCAAGCTAAGGCTGTAAGGAAGCAGCATTTACCCACTTCAGCCAGGAGAGGGGGTGTTTAGTGTTTCTTGACCTTGCTATTGTCTGAGCTTAGATCAAATTATTAAGTTGTCTATTGTGACATCATAGATGATGGTGTTGTGTGATGTTTATGATCAGCTCAAGAGCACCCTGGCTTAGCTGTGACCTCCAGACCAGCTCCCGGAAACACCAAGGTCAGTTCCCACAGGTCAGAACTGCTTTTCTTTGCTCTGATGCAGGATTTAATTGCGTTTTAGGAGGGTCAACAGAGTCCTAGCTATCAAAGGCAAGTATGGCAACTGCATTTGCAGACAGCACTAAACTTCATTTACCAATTCTAACAGCACAAAGAATATAGAGGCAAACAAGTTGATGTTCAATTAAAGGCATTGTTAGACTTAGCAGATAAGACATATGAGGGCAATTACCTCATTTAGGGCATGTACAGTTGCAGTGTGTGTTGGAATCAGCTGAATTTCTCTCTCTCTCTCTCCATCATCATCATCATCATCATCATCATCATCATCATCATCATCATCATCATCATCATCATCATCATCATTATCGAGACAGGGTTTCTCTGTGTAGCCCTAGCTATCCTGGAACTCATTCTTGTAGATCAGGCTGGCCTCAAACTCAGACATATGCCTGCTTCTGCCTTGTGAGTGCTGGTATTAAAGGTATGCAACACCATTACCCAGCTAATATTTCTTACATTTAGCTAATTTAATAGCTGTTGTATTTAGAATGATTAAAAAAAGACTAAAATATGAACAGGCAGTAAATATTTGGAGTTGATTTTATAATAATGTGACAAAATTTCAGAGGAAATGAAAGTGTGGATAGCAGAATACGGCCAAAACACTGAGCACAATCACTACTTTATGGAATCTTTAAATATGTTAGGGGGAAAATCTAAGAAAAAAAAGATTAAGGGGCTTTAATTTCAAGACAAATTTCAGAAGCATATGGGGTCATGCACTTCAGTTTTAGCAATATTTCCCCCAGAACCCTCATTACACAGTGCTCCCAAACAGTCTCACTGTGAGTACACAAGCTTGTACCCAGAAAGTGGCCTTTGATGCTTCCTGGTGCCCTGAGTTCCTTCTGTCTTAAACATTGAGTTTAACAATAATAGATCATTCCCACATTTCCCTGCTTTCCAGAGATGATTTGATGCTTGGAACACAACTCCAGAGTTCTGAGTACATCTATTTCTGAAGAGAGTCAACTTACAGTAGACTGAAACAGTCGTGAGAAAACCGAGAGACCTCGTTCAGAACATGCAACTCAACATTGCACTTGAGCACAACGTTTGTTCATTATGTTCATAACGTTACTACTGTTATCGAAAGCTACATCTTATTTAATGTGCCTGCAACGAGGAATCAGGTACCAAGAGACAATCTGGTTCATCCTAACTTTATCCTTTCACTTATATTCCCCAATTCATTTGGCAAACAAGTAATTCTTTGTCCATATATATATATGTATAAAATTATGTATCATATATTAACAATATAAAATATATAGTATTTTCTGCAAGGACTATCATGGATTTTGGAAAGAAAAGCTTTAAAAAGCATATAATCCAGATACAAGAGCACTGAGATGTCCTGAACAAAAACCTTTTGAAAAGCAGTGGTCACTTTGGGGCTCTTGTGATAATCCACCCTCCCAGGTGAGGGGATGAGATTTATGTTTCAAGTTATATTATATTTAGTTCAACATATGGAAAACATCTTTCATCTTCTGGAATTAGAACTCTTTTATGGCATCAGGATGTCATTTTGTATCTGGGAAGAGAAACTTCCTTTTAGACTAGGTGTGTGAATAAACCAGAGGATGTGACAGGAGGCTTAGGACCCTAAACTCTAGGTTGGGCTCATGCTAGCCAGGCTTCATTTTCCCAGGGCTCCTTGCATATTTTCATTGCAGCTCTTATAAAATATTGAACATGCTGCTGATCTATTCCTCCAGTTCACATAAGCAACCTGAAGATGGGTGTATCTTCTTCACTGAGCACAGAACTCACTCACAGAGAGCACTTTGCATTGATGGAATACAAAAATGATACATATCACCATTTCATTTGTATGTAACAGTAGAAGTCTCTTAAAATACCATATGATATTTTTTTATGATTTATTCCAAATTGTTATTTAAAAGCATAAGGGAGAGTGGGTCCTGGGAAAAATAAAAATTAAAAAATATACTAAAATCCAATGGGAATTATACTTGATTATTCTAGTTACACCCAGATATATTATTCATCAAAATAGCATAATTTTATAACTGCCACATTTTTCTTAGCACACAATTTGATTCTTCTTTGGCAATTAGATGCAGAGGCATTTAACTCAGCATCCATTCATTCAAGCAATCAACAAAAAATAATGATTGTCTGTTGTATTCTTTTGGGAACTAAAGGGAATAGAGTAATGTATAAGGATCTTTATGGGGTAAAAATATGGGGTAAAATAATAAAGAAATGTGTATGAATAATTATGTCAGAGAGAGAGAAGGACTCAACTGAGTATTGTATAAAGCACAGCACATATATTAATCTTATTTATTCCTTTCAATAAGGCTATGTGTCAGCTACTGATATTGTCCTCATTCTACAAATGAGAATGAAGGTAGTTTAGTCCACATCATAGGTAGGATTTACATATGATGTAAAGTTAGGTTATATATCCTTATGTGTACTACCTCCTATCAAAGAAGAAGTAGAGAAGAACCCTGTGGACATTCCTTGAAGTGTAACAATTTTCTTTGCGGTATGGAATTTGCAGAAATGGCAACTCCATGAGGGGTGATGTATGGGTATGACAGCTACGTAATGTAGGGGAGAATATTAGAGATGAACACACAGAGCTGCAAATGGCATGATCCTGAAATCTGTTTGACTGAAGAGCAAGATGAGGAAGGGAGAGCTGTGGGAGATGACACTGAGAAAGCATCCATAGCTTTGGCTGTCAGATCTGCTTTGATTATGGCAGTAGAGGTCAGACATTGCAGTGTACAGCAGTGGGGAGGGTCACACACCCCTTTGAGAAGACTGGTAAATACAAGGCCTCTTCTTAGGAGAGGTCATCCTCTCCAACAGTGGTTTTTGACCTTCCTCATGCTCTGACCCTTTAGTACAGTTCCTTATGTTGTGGTGACCTCCAACCATAAAGTTATTTCATTGCTACTTTATAATTTTGCTACTGCTATTAACTGTGATATAAATATCTGATATGCACCATATCTCGAATGTGCCCCCCAACAGATCTTGACCCACATGTTGAGAACTGCTGCTTTATAAGCATCCATCATGGTTTATAATATTCATATTTTGGAGAAAAGTTAAACATTGCATTTGCCTTGGTGTCTTCCTCTAGCTGAAGGCTTTCTGTGCACAACTTAGCCTCATCTCGTTTTGCTCCTTTTCTCAGAAATGATCTTCCTTTCTCTTTGCAAGCCAGCTGCTCTCTCTTTCTGTGCTTGACGTCACCCTCCCCTGCCACCTCAGCTGCTGTCTTACCTGTGCCCTCTCCCGTTTTTCTCTCCTGTTCAGTTTTTTGGCTACACTCCCACCTGGCCTGTTGCCAGGGTATTTGAGAAATGCACAAGTTCTCCGAGTTAGGAAACAAAATTGTAACCTTTTGATATTACTAGAATCTTTCAGACACACTTTCTGAGGTGATTGCTTGTGCTAGTGGCTTTAAAAATACCTGTGTTCCAAAGGACATCAGGCTGAAATTGCTGACGCAGGACCTTGACGTCCATGGCATAGGACTGTTCTGCTGGCTTCTGACTTGGCCTCTGCAGTGTTGCTAACAGCTCTCTTCACTGGCTGGAAGCCTGCTGTTCCTTGAAGCTCTGCAGCCAGTCTGAGACTCTATTCTCTATATTATCCATTTTCTTAGTGACCTTGGTGGTCTAAATTGTGAACTCCAAGCCTAACCCTGCTTTCTAACTTTAGATCATTAATATCCTTTCGAAAAGCTTGTAAATCCAACAGACCTAGCCAAACAGACAGGTCCTGGAGAGCAGAGATTCTATCATGTATCTTTTTATTCCATGTTTCATCATGGCATACACACCTAAGAATAATCAGTATTTCTGTTTGATTTGGTTGGAGAACCACATCCAACTAGAATGAAATTGGAGTCAGGATTCAAAAATGTTGGTTAAAGATCACATGTCCTCCCAGCTCTTGCCTTTACTACAGTGTAGCCCTGGCATCTTCTATTGTAAACATTTCTCTCTTTTTAAAGCAATGACAGAATTCAGAATTTATTTGTGTGTGTGTGTGTGTGTGTGTGTGTGTGTGTGTGTGTGTGTGCATTCCTATGGTAAAGATGTGGAGGACAGAGAACAGCTTGTCAAGAATTGGCTCTTGGGTTTGGAGCCATATAGCTCAGTGGTTAAGAGGTCTTGAGTTCAATTCCCAGCAACCACATGGTGGCTCACAACCACCTGCAATGAGGATCTGGTGCCCTCTTCTGGTCTGCACGGACACATGCAGGCAGAACACTGTATACATAATAAATTAAATCTTAAAAAAAGAATTGGTTCTTGTTTTTCATGATGCAGGTTTTGGAGACTGAATTCAGGCTGCTAGGATTAATGGCAAGTGTCTTAATCCACTGAACTATCTTGCTGGCCCTGTTCTTTTTTTCTTCCTTCCTTCCTTCCTTCCTTCCTTCCTTCCTTCCTTCCTTCCTTCCTTCCTTTACAATATAGATGGCAATAATCCACTTAATTGCTTTGTTAACTAACTGAAAGGTTCAAGAAAACACAGTGCTATGAGGAAATGAATAAAGGTTACTGGAAACAAAGAACAGGAGATTAACGTTTTGGCTCCAAGTCTCTTAGGCTGAGCTGGTGGGTCAGTGCTCCCACTGCTGCAACATAACTTCTAAAATTGTGTATCATTCTAAGCCACACACTGTCACTTCTCAGTCTCTGATACCATTTCCTTTTAGTAAATGTTAATTCTGTCTCCCACACACAGTTACATTTAGCTACATCAATTTTTTTTTTCTCAGAAAATACTGGTTAGTAAGTGGAGACCTCAAATCAATTTTATTTTTACTTTAGTGTGTATTTCCTTTAGTTATTTTATTTTATTATTATTTTATATTGACTTCAGTTTCCCCTCCCTCCTTTCCTCCCAGTCCCCTGGCACCTCCCTTGTGCCCCCATTCACTCCTTCATTTATATTCAGAAAAGGGAAAATTCAAATTTAGATTCAGAATTTATCTGTTTGCTAATCAGTTTCTCTGACTCACATATAAGCTGAACTGGAGAAGCACTTTGACTGTTTTTAGCTAGTTGATAAGCTAGTGATATAAAATGAAAGCATGGGCTTTCTATAAGCTCCGGCTTCTGTATGCAGCATTAAGTTACAGGAATAAATAAGGCTCGAAACTTGCAGAAAGCTGCTCGTCCTTGTGCAGCTCTGTTGTGAGTGAACAGGGGAAAGCGCAGCATTGCTATGTTTCTCAAAGAGAAGACCAGGGCACTTCTGCCTTGCATATCAGTTCTCCTCTGCTCCAAGATGCTAGTGTGACCGGTCTGTTCATTGGAAAGCAGCTCTTTATCTCACATTCTCCTGAGAGTGTATCAAAAAACAAAATTCAAGTATTTCTATTAGGTAATTAATATCTTCATTCATGTTCTCTCTAAAACCTGTAACGTGTGGAAGCTTGGTGCCCCATATACAGAGAGCCATAGTCTACCAAATAGATGATTACTGTTCTGTTTTTCAGGTTAGTGGTTTGATGGTACATTCTTAGAAATTATGTATATGGAGAAAGAAGTGAAAAAAAAACTGTTTCAACCAAAACAATGTATTAGGAAAAAAGGTCTTACTATTGGGATTTATAAGACACTTGATTAAACTGTGGCTTATTCTTAAAATAAAAGGTATGTGAGAATTTTATATATGATTTGAAGCATGACTAATATATAATTGACACAGTTAAATTGTGTTCTGTTATTATAGTTTGAAATTCATAGTCAGGTTAGCAGGACTGTTATTGCTATTAAGAGCAGTTTAAATATGTTTTATAGACTACAGAATTCATGACTGAAGAGGACATACACTTTTGTAAACACAAGACTGTACCTACACAATATAATGTCTGAAGTTCTACACTGACTTGTGGACTTTTTGAGAATAACAAGAATCAAAGATCACCATGTATTCAAGATGGGGATTTTATTTTACAGCTCTGTACCGAATAATAAAATCAGTTATAATGTTAACTATTTTAGTTTTTGCAAGAAATGGGCATGTGAATGTTATCTCTAGTTGACTGGTGAATTGTTTGAAGTGGAATGTGAACCTTTTGGGTATGCTATCTATGACTGGCAAAGCAACTTCCTAATTCAAAGAGAAAGAAAAAAATAAGACTTAGGAAGTCTTGTAAGGCTTTCCCAACATCAAATAGCTTTTCCTAAACAACGTTTTGATGAGTTAAGTGTGAGTGAATCAGGAGCATATGGATTAAATTTCCCTTGAAATACACATGCCTTTCAAAATGGGGGGCGGGAAGAGTCCTGAGTTAAATACATTTTAGAGAATCCAGAATGTCTCAGAGATATCTTTCTCTGAATACAAATATTGGTAAATTAATTCTAGTAAGAATATATAGCTAAAATCACATAAGAATACATGTGAAAAATTCCTAAATATATGTGTGCTGGTGAGACAGGCAAATGCATTCTGATCATCATGTTAGAACTGCATCGAATGGGAGGGGCAGCCTGGCCAGGGGACCGAGACAGAGGGACTGCACTCAAGGGTGGAACAAACAGTTCTTCTTTCCTTTATATTTACCCGGTTCCACTCAAAAGTTAGATATCTGTGCTTCTGACACTTCAACTTGTTTTAAATAAACAAATTCTCTTAAAGTTCTTGGGCTGTGCCATTATGTTGTTTCCTAGTCTTGGTTTCTCACTCTTCCATGTGCTGCGTATGTCCCAGCATTCATTTTCAGTGGTGGTCAGGAATACTAAATAAACACAGAGCTTATTTCTAGAGAGGAAGAGGGAGGTTTTGGGACCCTACAAATGTTCTCCTAGGTTTGTTTTATTGTGTATCTCACTCTTTATTCACAGAATTCATGTTTCCTGAATTTCAGAATTGTAAGAGACAGGGGTGTGTGTACAGATACTTGTATAAAGGATAATAAGCCTCTTACTTTGAAAAAAAATCTACCTAAAAAGTCCAGCTTACATTGTAATATCCTTGTCCCAACACTGCTATTTTAAAAATATTTACTGTTCTTTTAGAAATATATTTAAAGTATCATTCTAATTCGCTGGCTATACAACACACAATCTATGCAACAGACCTTTCTTAATTGAGAACAGCATTGCTATCTTAGCCTTATAAATGAGAATCCCCAGAGACATTCAGTTAATAAAGACATAATTAGCAGGTAAGAACGGAGAAGAAATGAGATTGGCTTTAAGTTTTCCTACCATGACCTCCGCCTGAGAAGCAGGTAGGCTGACTGAAGATCTTTACTTCTCCTTCTCCTCCAGATCCAATTCCCGTCTCATCTCCAGTTCATCTGCCTGCCTTTTGTGATCTCCCTTTCTTCTCTGACCCTGTCCCCAAATGATCACAGAGACCTTCTCCACTTTCCTTCCCCCAACTCATCCATTATCCCAGCCTCCCACTCCAGTAGGCATTCCCTGGGAACACTCCAGCTGAGCTGGTCAGGAAAACAGGTAATCCAACTGAGGGCCTTCACCACTCCCTCCTCTCCTCCAAATCCAACCCCAGTCTCCTCCCCAGTTCTGCAGCAGAACACCTGCTGCAGGTTTCCTCTCTCTACTGTCCTCATCTATAGATTCGGCAGACCATCCTCTCCCTCACTCATTGCGTTAGCCTGGCCTGGCCCCTAACTCTAGCAGGTACCCTCTACTAACCCACAGACCACTCCGACCAGGAAAGCATATAGGCTGGCTGTAGATCTTCCAGTCTCTTCCGCCCCTTCAGATCCAGTCTCACAGTCTCATCCCCAGCTGTGTTGTGCACCTTCTGGGTGACCTCTCTTCACTCTCTACCCCTATTTCCAAGGAGACTATATAAGGAAATCCTAGTAGAACACTCTGCCCACCTCCCTCCTGTGAACCCTTTAGATACCTAGCCTATCCCCATTCCTAAGTGTCAGGTTCCAATACTTAGAAACACATTTTACCTGGAACCCCCAGGGGTTACATCTAACAGGTCCACAGAAAATTTCCTATCCAGCAACAAACAGCCATCACATTCTCCTGAAACCCAGAGAAAAAACATACTACAAGGAACAAAACAACCACCTAGAAAAGCCAAAGTCAAGTATCATCACGTAGACCTATAGTCACCCCAATCCCAGATGCCTAGATACTAGCATAAAAACACAGTAACAGCTAGGACAATATATCTCAATTAGAGTTCAGCAACCCTACCACAGCAGGCCCTGAAAATTCCAATAAAGCTAAAGCCCAAGAAAAACACCTCAAAACAGCCTGCATGAAGATGACAGAGGTCTTTGAAGAAGAGGTGAACGAATCCCTAGAGAATTCTAGGAAAACACAGTGTAAGGAAATGAATAAAACTGTGTGAGACCTAAAAACGAAAGTATAATCAACAAATAAAACCCAAACTGAGAGAATTCTGGAAATGAGAAATTCATGAATTCCAACAGGAACTATGGAGGCAAACTTCACCAACTGAATATAAGAGATAGAAGAGAGAATCTCAAGCACTGAAGACATGATAGAAGGAATAGATATAATGGTCAAAGAAAATGTTAAATCTAAGATATTCCTGACACAAAACATCCAGTAAATCTGGGACACCATGAAAAGACCAAACCTAAGAATTTAGGAATAGAAGAAGATTCCAAGTTTAAAGGCACAGAAAGTATTTTTAACACATTCATAGAAAAAAATTTTCCTAACCTAAAGAAGGACATGCCTATAAAGGTACAAAAAGCATACAGAATACTAAATAGTGTGTGCATGCATGCTTCCCTTCTTTTGATTTTGCTGGTCTAAGACTGTTTATTCCCTGTTTTTTATAAATGAGGTTAACTTTATTAGGTTGGAGTTTTCTTTCCAGCCCCTTCTGTAGGGCTGGATTTGTGAATATCGTTTAAAGTTGGCTTTATCATGGAATGTATTATTTTCTCCACTCTGTTGTGATTGAAAGTTTTTCTGGGTTTGTTAGTTTTTGCTGGCATTGGTTAGTCTCTTAATGTTTGTAGCACAGACCCAGCTGGCTTTTAAGTACAGATCCTCCTGGCTTTTTAGTCTTTACTGAGAAGTCAGGTGTAATTCTCTTAATTCCACCTTCATTAGTTACTTTTCCGTTGCAACTTTTAGTATTCTTTGTTCTGTGTGTTCATGTTTTGATTATTATGTGTTCTGGCTTTGTGGAAGCCTAGCCAGTTTGGATGTTCACCTTCCTAGACATGGACGGAGGGGGGAGGACCTTGGACTTTCCACAGGGCAGGGAACCCTGACTGCTCTTTGGACTGGAGAGGGAGGAGGAGAGGAGTGGGGGAGGGGGAGAAGAGTGGGAGGAGGGGGAGGGAAATGGGAGGCTGGGAGGAGGTGGAAACTTTTTTTTTCTTTTTCTCAATAAAAAATTTAAAAAAAACCCAAAAAAACTAAACAACATCAAAAATGAAAAACAAAACAAAAAACCCTAGAGAGATAACATACTACCAACTTAACAGAACACCTGAAAGCTCTAGAACAAAAAGAAGAAATTATACCCAAAGGAGTAGATGGCAAGAAATAATCAAACCCAGCAACGAAATCAACCAAATAGAAACAAAGAGAATACAAATAACCAATGAAAAAAATTTTGATTCTTTGAGAAAAGCAATAAGATTGATAAACCCTTATCAAATTAATTAAAAGGCAAAGAGAAAAGACCCAAATGAACAAAAAGATGAGAATAGGTCTATCTCAAGTTCCAGCTACACCACTCTTGGGCATACTCCCAAAGGAAGCTTCATTTTACCACAAGGACTCTGGCTCAACCATGCTGCTCTATTCAAAATAGAAGTTGGAAACAACCTAGATGTCCTTCAATAGAAGAATGGATCAAAAAAAGTGTTATATTTACACACTGGAATATTACTAAGCTACAACAAAAATGACAGCATGTGGGTCATACCAGCCAGAAGAACAGATTGGTGCGTAGCCCAACCATTATCAGAGAGGCTTCATCCAGCAACTGATCAGAAACAGATGCAGAGGCCCACAGTCAGCATTAGCGAGAGCTCAAGAAATCTTGCAGAAGTTGGGGAGGAAGGACTGTCAGGGGTAAAGGACATCATGAGGACACAGCCCAAGAACCAACTAAGCAGGGCTCATAGGCGCCCACAGAGACTGAAGTGACAAGCCTGCATGGAATTGTTAGGTTCTCTGCATACATGGTATGGGAAGGTACTTTACAGTATAGCTTGGTGATTTTTATGGGACTCCTAACAGTGGAAATGAGGGTATCTCTGACTCTTTTGCCTGGTCTTGGGACCCTTTTCCTCCCATATTGTTCCCTTGTCAAGCCCTGATATGAGTTTCTGCCTAATCTTATTGTAACTTGTTATGCCCTGTTCAGTTGATATCCCCAGGAGGCCTGCCCTTTTCTGAAGGAAGAGTGGATCTGTGGGAGAAGGGAGGGAGGGGCTGAGCGGAGTAGAGAGAGGGGAAACTGCAGTCAGGATTTAATGTATAAGTGAAGAATAAATTCTAAAATATTAAAGAATAAAATGGTCACAAATTACTGAAGAAAAAAATACATCATAAAATTTCGAGGCAAATGGACAGGACTAGAAAAAAAATCATTCTGAGTGAGTTAACCCAGACCCAGAAAGATAAGTTATATTATGCATTCACTTATATATGGATATAAGCTGCTAAATAAGAGATAACAAAGTTACAATCCATAGACCCAGAGAGGTTAGATAAAAGGATGAACGAACAAGGGGGAGGCACATGATCTCCCTGGGAGAGGAATATAGAACAGATTTTTTTGGGTTGATTGGGGTAGTGGTGGGGGATCATGAACAGCAGGATCAGGTAGGGAGGGGAGTGAAGATGAGGTTGAGGGAGTGAATGCAGGGAAAGACAGCTAGAATTGAAGGACATTTGAGGGGTAGTATGGAAAAAACAGTGAAGTGGAAACCCAAAATATATGAAGGTAATCCTAAAGAAGTCTGCAAATAATGATGGTGACAAAGTCCCAAGCAGTCACCTCTTGTCACCAAATCAAACTTCCAGTGTAGGGGCTGGGTTTCATCCAATTGTGTTGTTGGCCAAAGGCATCCAAGAGAAATCCTAAACAACCAAGGCTGTTGCCAAAACAATAGGTTGTTTTCCACAAACAGACAACAAGGCCCCATTGCTGAAGACAACACCCACACAACTCACTGCACATGGAGAGGTGGAGCTGGTGCTCACATAGAAGCTTGAGCATTACACTTTACATGTCTTAAAGAGTCTTATGGGAAGGTACTTTACAGGCTTCCAAAAGAGAGATATTACCACCAACTTAGTCACAAACCTTTGCTCTACAATCTGTCCTACCTGAAAAACATGCTAGGGCAACGATGTCAACAAAGCGTGTGGAAGTAACCAACCAATGTCTGATTTGGCTTAAGTCCTACTTCATGAGATGGAACCCATACCAGACACTGCGTGTATGACCAAAACCCAGAGATTTGACAGTCTAGGGACCTAGGGTGAACCCAAATACTGACTACTGGTGTGTGTGTGTACAATAAAATAACTGCTAATGATATTCTGCTATAGTTATAATCAGTGAATCATAAGGATTCAGCCATCATCAGAGGCACTTCCTCCTGCTTCTGAAAACAAAGATTCACAGTCAGATATTACAGAAGGGAGGAAAAGAAGACAGAGGGAGAGAAAGGGAGAGAGGAAGGGAGGGAGACCTTGGAATACACAGCTCTAAATGGGATGTCTTCATCAAATTCTTCCTCTTGGGCTGGAGGAATAACTCAGTGGTTAAGAGCACTGGTTGCTCTTCCAGAGGTCCTGAGTTCATTTCTCAGCAACCACATGGTGGTTTACAGTAATCTGTAATGAGATCTGATGCCCTCTTCTGGCCTGCAGGCATACATGCAGGCAGAACACTGTATACATAATAGATAAACAAATCTTAAAAATGCTCCCCTCCAAGCTCAAGGAATTCCACAGAGGAGGATGCAGAAAGAGTGCTGGAGCCAGAGGGGATGGAAGACAGAAGGAGAGCAAATTTCTCCAAATCAATTGAGCAAAGCTCATATGAACTCACAGAGACGGAAAGAGCACAGCCTTCCCCAGGTCCTCACATATATAGTACAGCTTTAACTTTACTATTTTTATGGGGTTCCTGTGTATGTGAATGAGTAGTTCTCATTCTTGTACCTTTTCTTCAGCTCTTTTCCTTCTGTTGGTCTGCTTTGTCGAATTTTGAAGAAATAGTTTTGTTTTATCTTATTTTATTTTGTTATGCTTTATGCTATCTCTTAAGAGCCTGTGTTTTTCTAATGAAAGACAGAAAGGGAATGGATCCAGATGGGAGGGGAGGAGTAGAGGAAGAAGAATATATGTATTTTAAGAAAAGAATCTATTTTTAATTAAGAGGAGGTAAAAGAGAAAAAGTTTCCCTGTGGGAGAGCTAAGATATGAACTGAGTACTTTGTTTTCATGAGCATGTATCTTAAATTCAAGCTCAATACTTTATTTCAATAGCTTAAAATAAGGTTTATTTTTGGAGGAATAAATCCATTTGTCAAAAGTCTTGGTTCTCCTATTTACTAAGCTTTACCAAAGGTTCAGTAAGAGCCTTGTAAGTAAGGAAGATTTCCACACGGTTAAAAGGAAGGCAATGCACAGCCTGTATGGAATGTGGTGTGAGAGGAAACACATCTTCAGTTAGAGGTTTTATGCAGACTCCAGGTAACAAATTGTGAAGACAGGGATCTGAAAATTGCAAATTCAATGTATAATGAATGGCACAGCCATTTTGGTGAGCGCCTGGACCACACTGTCACTAAACAGTAAGCAGAGTTACTATCCAAGCTAGAAACCCCTAGAAATATAAGATGTCATGTTTACATAAAATCTTATATGCAAAAATGCAAAGACAGCCCAAAGGTGAAAGAACCCAAATGTTTACCAACCAAAAACAGATAAAACAATGCAATCTATGTAGAAGGGAACAGTCCTTGCAGAAAGGACAGATATGCTTCACCATGGGTCAGACAAGGAATGCACAGAATATAAAATGTGGAGGCAGAAAGAAGACCAGTGGTTGCTTATGAATGTAGGGAGAATAGACAAACACAGGGATAACGGCCAAGGAGCACAAAGATTCATTTAGGGGCAACAGAATGTTCTGCTTGTGGAGATAATTGTGTAACTGTTAATATGCAAAAATCATGATTTTTATATTGCATATGCATCAATTTACTACTGATTAGTGATGTAGCTAACCAACATTTCCCAAGAAATGTCAAAAAATTTTTAAATGACTTACAAGATTAACTAGTAAACAGTATTTTAAATGGACCTAAAACAGAGATGGGTTCTATCTAAGAGGAGATAGGAATGTATGAAAAACTCTGATGGTTTATTTTCAAAGGTGCATCAAGCCAGGCTATAAAAATCCAGCTGCAAATGAGCAGAAAACATTTGCCCTTGTGAATCCCTGCTAGTCTAGCTATTCCTGACTTTCCCAACACTGCTAAATTATCCCCTTACCCAAACTTGAAATTTAAATGAGAGAAATGCTAACAGAAACTTTAAAATAAACAGAATGATAAGTATAGATATGGACCTACATATGGTTTTTGTTTAATAAAAGAAAAGGTTTAAGTGACATATAGAAGAATAAGACCTAGATAACAAGTAAGATTGTCACTACTGATCATTCAAATATGGGAGGAAGGGGCATGCATTAGGCCCCATTCATAAACTGTTCTCTGTGTTCAGTCAGCATGCCTGCTATGCTAGACTGATGCACGATTTTGCAAGTTTGTAAAATAAACTGCATCACTTTGGCTACAGTGAATTTCTACTACTCTTATTGTAAAGTGAGGATCTTTGGCTACAGGGGATTTCTAGTTATCTTATTGTGAAGTGAGGATCCTGGTTTCTCATAGAGAAATTGCAGAATGGAGAGAAAGAAATAATATTTCTGGTGAAAAAAGTTTGAACATTAAGCTTATGGAAAATATTCTCAGATATTGGACATTAAATGGGTGGTAATAAAAGTTCATTATGTAAACAGCAATAGGTAAACTTATTACAACTTACAACACTGGTAATAAAACATTATTATAGTCATTAACTTCGTAGAATTCCCTAAATTTGCAATACTAAACTCTGGAAAAAACAATAAAGAATTTCAATTTGGCTATGTAAAATATTTCTACTGTCACTCAGCATGTGAGTCTCTTTTTAAAGATTTATTTTTATTGTATATGCCTATATGTAGTATGCACATGACATATGCAGTGCCTCTGGGTGCCAGAAAGGGCTGTCAGATCCACGGAACTGCAGCTACAGATGACTGTGAGCTGCCATGTGGGTGCCAAGATCTGAACTCAGGTCCTGTGAGAAAGCAGACAGTGCCCTTGTCTGCTGAGCATGTCTCCTCCAGCCCCCTTTCTTACTTTTTTTTTTTTATTAAAGGGCATTTTATTTTATGTGTTGTATGTTTGGTAGTTTGAATGAAAATGGTATCTATAGGCTCATAGGGAGTGGCACTATTAGAAGGAGTGGCCTTTTGGAGTAGGTG
>NC_022009.1:105329952-105337911 GCF_000317375.1 Microtus ochrogaster
CTCAGCTCCTTCTGTAGCACCTGCTTGCCACCATGTTTCCTGCCACGATGACACAACAGACTAAACCTCTAAACTATGAGCCATTTCCAGTTAAATGTTTTCCTTTAACAAAACTGCTGTGGTCATGGTGTCTCTTTACAGCAACAGAACATTGACTAAGACAATGCGTGCCTGCATATGAGTTTATGAACCTCATGTTATACTGGTACCTGAGCCAGAAAAGGGTATTACATTCCATAAAATTGAAATTACTGATGGTTGTGAGCTACCTAATGTGGGCACTGGAATCAAACCCAGACTCTCCCTAAAAGCAAAAAATTCTTTTAAATATTTCTCCAGTCCAATGTAATTTGGTTTAAGAGAAACAAAATACATTATACCAGTGGGCTGGCATTCTATCAGTTGAATGCAATCATCTCCATGTCTACTCACATAAATTTGAGTTAATCTTTCATTTCAGTTTATTATTTGAAATTTTGGAAGAAATAACTTGCTAAATTTCAAATAAAATAGTTGCCATTTTATATTAAATTCAGTTAGCTTATACTAATTTATTTCAGTATTTCAAGTAAAAATATAATTAGTAAGATGAAATATTTAGGCACATATGGAATCTTAGGGCTAATTCACTTTGGTGGATCACTATAAACTAAAACAGCAATTAAAGTAAATTAGATTTGATGTTAATAATATAATAATTACTTAGTTGATTGGCAGACTCCTATATTAAAATCCTATTAGCTGCTTGCTACAAACATAGTAAGCTGAGTGATTAGTAGTCACACACATTTAACTTGCCTCTTGAGATGAACAGCTTGGGAAGAAAGGGAACTAAAAATGAAAAAGAAAATCAGGTGACATTGAAGCTACAGAACTTTATGAACATTTTATTTCTATTAAAAGCAGAGAGTACCCAACAATAAAAAAATACAACAAACACTCAACCTTGAAGTAAAACTGTGTTTTCCCAAAGCATTCTTTAAAAAAAAAATAGATTAAAAAACATTTACTAGAGTGGAGTTAGGCAACATGTAGGCTATTATTAAAGTTAAAATTACTGTTCCTACTTGTGCATATTCACAGACCTCTAAGTACTAATGTGCTGGAATGTGATAAGACAGAGCGACAAGGAAAGGTCCTGGTTTTATAGTTACAGTCTGCAGTGGGCCCTGTTCCTAGCCTGGGCAATACAGTAGAGCTGACCCTGTTGACAGAGGTGCTGATGAGATAGCCCTGCGTGTATGAGAGTTGGAACCAAACCCGAGGATGTGAAAGCTGGAGAACACGCCCTACCCCTTCCTCATCACTGCAAGGAGTGAACTAGCCAAGGCAATGCTGCAGAGCTCAGCCTGATGGTGAGGATAAGGAAGAACTAGCTGAACAACCCTGTAGCTGCCCAGGTCCAGAACCCAATATCCACCCCATCTGTGATCTGTTGAAGCAGAGTGGGGGTGAGGTCTGTCCTGTAGATCTAGGTCTGCTGGATCTCAGGGCAGCAATGGGATGTCCAGGAAGAGTTCCAGTGAGGGCCCAGTGTCCATGGTATGGCAGATGCCAGGGGACCTCAAACCAGACCAAAGTTTCTTTGTGATAAACGCCTGATGTAAAGATGTATGGATAAAGGGGTTTACTGCATGACTCACTGTGTCACACTGCAGCATCCACGATGAGATTTCCCGTTTTTCCCCTCTTTTTCTCTTAAATTTTATTTCTTTTTGAGGAAGCGGGGGGGAGGGGATGAGTGGGATTGGGAGGAATAATGTGAAAGACGCAAAGAATAAATTTAAAAAATTAAAAAAAGAAATATATTATTAGCCAGATGGTTGTGGTGCACACCTTTAACCCTAGTACTAGGGAGGCAGAGGCAGGGGCCTCTGTGAGTTCAGCCTGGACTACAGAGAGAGAACCTGGACAGCTAGGGCTACACAGAGAAACCCTGTTTTGAAAAACATACAAACAGAAACAAAAAAAGAATACATTGTTAACTATCTGAGACAGAAATAACTATGATAATGATAAGTATTTCTTAGAGCAAAAATGTTACCCATTTATAAGGTTATTATTAGTAGATTTCATTAAATTTAGGGATTCTGATCTGTAGTTAACTTCTGGAAATGAATTCTGTGTTGCAATGTCAGTCATGACAATGAAGATCAATAATGAACTTAGCATTTACAAAACACACACACCTCTGTAAATTATGTGCATTATTTCTGTCTCTTTTTTTCTGCCTTTTATGGAATGCTCTCCTCTCATTCACTTTTTCTTTTATTTAAGGCTCCAGGCGACACTTTGGGTTACTGTTTTAAAGATGAACACTATTGATTAGGCAAGGGATCATCAGTATTTTAGGATACACTCTAAGCTTTGCAGACAGACATCCTTCATGAAAGAGGAGAAATTAAGACCCAGTGGAAATGAACAGGTGCAGATCTGTTCAAAGGACATCTGCTGAAAGGATGGAGTTAGAGGCCCGAGAGACAGATGGCCAGAAATTATACAATCTCATTTTTTAGTGACTTTCATGAAATGTCACTATTACTTATACTTTCATTGCTCTAGGGTGTCTGATCTTAATGTTTCACTGTTATGAACAGAAATTAAAAGTTAGCTATCATTAAAGGACAGAAACACAGGAGAGTTACTAATGTTTGGTGGGTTGTGTGATTGGCAGATTAATATTAATACTGAGCAGATTTAATATATGCTTCAAGAGACCAAGCAATCTTGAACCAGCTATTTTTGGTGAAACAAAATGCCAGGTAATGTGCAAACTAAAGTACATAATGGCAAAACATGGATGTTAGTACAAGTGAATGAGGAAAAGCAAGGTCAGACACAACACGTGAGTTTCCTATGACCTCAAAAGTAAAAGTGACTCCAGAAAAAGAGTCATACCTGCTGCCAAATTTAACAAAAGCCTTTATCTGCCTTCATTTCCAAAAGTAACATATGAACATTTGCTTAGGAATTGGAGACAAACATTTGGTATTCAGGATACAGGAAATAGAAAAATAGGTTTCCAGGTACAGAAACGATAGGCATTTCTAGGACCTGGCACTACAACAACTCTGCTTAGTCTATCCTCCAGAAGTGGAGGATGGGAGTCTGTCTCCCCTGTGCGATGAATAGCAACATTTGTGCTGTAGGAATAAATCGCTGCAGGCATTTTATAGAGCTATAACATATTACTTTCAGTAAGCAAGTTCCTGGAAACAGTAGTGTAATACTTTAAGTAGAAAGATGCACAGAAGCCCCTGCTCCACTGCTACCCTGTATTCCAGTGCTGTATGGGTTGACAACAAATTGAGCTTAAATCGGAGATCTGAGTCTATGAAGCAGGGGGTTTTGTTGTCATTTGTTTGAGACTGAACTTCATTGCACAGCCCAAGCTGATTTTGAACTTGCAGTCCTCTTGCCAGGTGCTGAGATGGCAGTGTATTACCATATCCAGCTAACACTGGAGCTTTAACCTGGCTCTAGGTAGGATGGATTCTCACAGCCTGATTCCTGGACTCAATGCATGCTCTGAGCCTGTGCCCAAGCTGTACTTGTCTCTTTCTGCTTTTATCAGACCTCAAAGGTTCTTATCTGACCCTTGAAGATGTCCACACCCAATGAGGCCATGGCAGATCCTGTTCTTAATGACCTCAGAGCAGCACCAGGACAAAGAGAAGTTGAGGGTGCGACAGGGAGATTAACTGTTAGTAACTGGGATTTAGAGATGTGACGGTAGAGCAAAACATTCCAAAGAATTCATCCTGGAGGGGCTAGCAAATCCTGTCTACACCATTTTCCAAGGCTGCTGGCAGGTTAGAGACATAAAAGTCGAGGGACTCACTATCCTACCTCCCGACGCAGCAGCAGTTTTATGTTATGTGTACTCAGAATTATTTTCCCATCCAAAGCACTGTTCCTCATTACACATGTGTGCTGCTGGTTATTTACTGTCAGTGAAGCACACTTGATGGACTCCAGAGAGTGAGGCACTTTAAATTATCAACACTTGTATGAATAAGCACCATGACATCCACTGGCATCCACTTCTTCACCAGGAGCTAGTCGGAGCTCAGTGGTTTTATGTGTTCCTCATGACAAGCAGAAGCATATTAACAAGTACCTGCGAGGTTGTCGATTTCTTTCTCCTGAAGCAGGCTGACCGCATCATCATCTCCTTCCAACATAAGCTCAGCCTCTGAGTTCTGGTTTACGATTGCTTGGCTTCTGAATGCTTTCTTAGACTTCACTACATCTTCTTCAGTGCCTATATGCAAGCAAAATAGCAGTTTAGTTACTGTGAATGTATTTGCACCTAGTGGGCATTTGATACACATTTTCTTTCCTATATGCTATGACTGCTATTCCTCTACAAGTACAGAGCATTTTAAAATACTTCTTTATCCTGTTTGTCTGGATTCCTCTGAGAAAAGTTGAAGGAGGTTTATCCCTTACTTTACAGATGAATAAGCAGGGGGAACAAGCTCTTGGCTCACCGTGGCCCTACAATCCATCCTTCTATTTTCTTTACAATGCACTGTCCCTGATTTTACCTACAGCGCTTTCTACTTGTTGAGACCAGGTCTCTCTGACTTGCCAAGGTTGGCCTTGACTTGTGATTCTCTTGAGCAGCTCTGAGTGGCAGGATTGCAGGCCCACTCTATCAGACCCAGTTTATAACCCATTCCTTGTGACTCTAGAATCATGCATGCTCTACAAAATAGCTGGATTTCCCTTCATATTCGGCTTCCTGATCCATACAACTTTAAAATTTTACTTATATAACCATATTTAGTGTGAATTAAGTAAGTAACAAATCAGTTTTTGAAAGTTGATGATATAGGTCTAAAGAAAACAGGAAAGTGTTCACTTCTAGGTGAAGAAATGGTGTCAACTGGCAAGCTATAATAAAAGGTGGTAAAGGTAGAATGATCCTCAATAGACCTATTGCATAAAGTGGTTTCTCTACCAGTTAACAAAATGAACATGGATTTTCTGAAACTATATCCTGCTTTGGTATATGGCTATGCAGAGAGATCCTACCTCAAAGAAAACACACACACACACACACACACACACAAAAAAAAAAAAAAAACAAAAAAACAACAAAAGATACTAGTAAGGCTGAATTAAAGAGCATATTAAGAAGAACATTCCAACAGCTAAGTTGGTTTTATCTCAGAGGAATAATGCTGGTTCACATACAAAAAATTGACTGTTTGACAAACATTTTCACATTCTCACACACCTGCTTTGGGTGACAGCAATCTAAAATTGTTAAAACTGCAAATAAACTGGACACTTATAAGCAAACATAAACTAACCCACATGTGAAAAGCTCTTTTTCACACTATTTCAGTCTAAGGCATGCCATGCTGAACATGCACACAATCTTGTCTGTGTCCCTTGAAGTCTAATCTGGAGGAAAATACTGTGTTCTCCTTACAGCATCTGGCATAGGCTTGGAAGACAGCACTGACTAGTAGGATGCTGCATGCAGTGTATATACTCTTGGAAGTCAGTCCCATATGGTAGTGCTGTGCTTAGTGCCAGGCTCTGTGATAACAGTGCTCCCAGGGCATGCCAGAGCTCTGGCCCAATATTCGCCTGATGCAATTTACAGTACACTTAATTGGTAAGTTTTCCTAGGTCCATTCCACAGGCCTTTCAACAGTGCATCAATGCTGGTGTTACTCAAATGCTTTCCTGGAAGCACATCTAGGTGCTGGAAAATTCGCACTGGGAAACAGCATGTGAGCCTATTCTCAACCCTTAGTTCCTGCTTCCTTCTCTCCCTGTCCTATGTAGCTTTTCTCTTCTTTCTTTACCTCTCCCTCTCCCCACACTCTCGCTCGCCTTTTTCTTTTCTTTTTTGAGACAGAAGCTTTTCTTTTTTGTAGCGACTGGAGCACAGATTATGCTTGATAAATACAAACCGATTCAAAGGCCACAAAAAAGTGTGTGTGTGGGTCCTTTCTCACTGGTTCATGGGGGATTCTTATTTCTGGAATACAAGATGAAGGACAGAGCCTGGAATATTTCAGACCTATATCCCAATACGAACTCTGCATAGCAGCAATGTCTGAGGGGAAGCAATAGTCTCAATCCCTTTACAGTTGGGCAGTGATTTAATAAGAGAAATTCTGAGCTTGCTCTCTTTAACAAAAGACACAAATGCAATGATAACTCAGGAATCTTTTGTCTGCACAACAGCACTCATGCACTGCCCAGCTGAGTTAATTAGCTTGTTCCTCCTTTCTCCTGCTTAGGTTAAGGGTGAGGATTCATCTTGTGTAATGCTGGCCACTGCATTACTTTCAGCCATTACCTGGTATGGAGGCTTTCACCAATGCACAGTTCATATGACTCTCAACACATTGTCAGAATATTTATCATACAATACAAGTACCCTGGATAGCTTCTGGAATATGCCATGCTCTCACATTCCTTTAGATCTGTACTGATGGTATGCCCAATGTAAAGGGTTTTTCTTTTCTATTTTTTAGTTGCCCTTTATTACTCCCTTCGTTCAGACATTTTTCCTAGGTGACCCTGGTGCTGTCCCATCTGAATCTGGATACATTTGGATACATACTGGAGGCAGGATCTCTTATGGACCCGCTCTCTGCATTACACTACTTTGTCATCTCTGAAACATAAGGGTCTGGCACTCAGTAGGTGCACACAAAACCTGCTGAAGTTCAGGTTTAAATCCATTCCTTGTCATGACTTGTCCACTCTTTCACTTATGCTCTCTTCCAGCTGAAGTGCCTAGCATTTGCTTGCATATTTATCTCCACAGACACCTGGAAGGCCTTCGATGGCTGGAATCACATCTGTCTCTGTATTCCCCACACTTAGCACACTGCCTGGTAAGGAACGAACACTAACAAATCCTCAATGAATCAACTGAAGCACAGGAGTCACCTCTGAATATCTCTAACTCAAAATTTCCCCCAAATGCCCCAGAGTCTCACTGATTTGTGTTAATTTATGTGAAATGGAGTCCAGGTATTTGCATTAAGGTAACAATGTCCGTTAAGTTCAGTCAGCCTAATAAGCAAGTGATTCCTTGTATAGAAGAAACAAAGCATCTTTATGTGACTATGTTACCACAGTAAAAATCTACCTGTAAAGAACATGCAGTAGAAGGAGGAACTTGGAAATGTTTCAAACTTTGTTTGATCTCTTCTGGCTTTGAAGCAGAACACAATTCAAGTCTTTTCATGGTATTTGCTAAAGGAATTGGTACCTACACACAGGGCTGATCAGCCCTCCTGAAGTGTTACCATCTTTCAGCCCAGTGAACTTACCAGTTTTGTGGAACTGAAATAAACATTTGTCTAGATTAGAGAATATGAGATTTAAAGGTGCTTTTCAATCACAATATCCTTTATGAATTAGAGTTTCATCCATCAACATTACAGTGAAAGGAGGCAAGGTCTCAGAGGGCTGTCTCATTACAAGGCTTGTAAACACTGTCCTTAGAAAGAATTGGTTTATCACCTAACAAATCAAAATCTGATTGAGAGGAGAATTTATTTGAGATTATCTGTCTTAGAAGACATGTTGAACTGAATGCACTTCTTGGCCTCTTTAGCCATTCATCAAGAAATTAACGAGCAAATGCCACAAACCACTGGAGCGCCTTAGACTTGAAATGGGAATCACACACACAAAAATGAGCAAAGCCAGACAGGAGAGACAGAGAGGCTCATTTCCTAAGAAAATATGAAAATGGCATGGGAATGTAAAGTTTCAGAAGAAAAAAGTACCACAGACTTGTAGATGAATGAAGTCAAATGCAAAATTAGACTTGTTTTCATTTTCTACCATGTTTAAACATAGAAAAACATTTTCCATAGAGTGCAGCCCTGAAGACTTTCTTCCTTCATAAGTTTCTCTTACTAAGCAAGAAACCGTCGCCGGGCGATGGTGGCGCACGCCTTTAATCCCAGCACT
>NC_022009.1:105338013-105343380 GCF_000317375.1 Microtus ochrogaster
AAAAAAAAAAAAAAAAAAAAAAAAAAAAAAAAAAAAAGAAACCGTAAGAATCCAAGTATATTCTAATTGAGCTAATTGCTAATTAATTAACTACTTTTTTTCCCCTGCCAGTGACTCCATGCAGGGCCATGTATGCTACCAAGCTAAATCATCCACTCTAACAAAGCATATTTAAAAGTGAAATGACAGGAAAACTAAAATGTCTCCAGCATTGCTACTATGTGTCAGCACCACACAGCCTTATTACTATTGCCTTAATTTTCATTGTCTTAAGTAACCGTAAGTTAAGACATTGACAGAATGCGTACTATACTTGTTGATACTATCAATGTCTGAAAAAAATCAAGATATAGCAATAACTTTGTTGCCATTATATTATTTTATATTGACAAACAAATAACATAAAGGACAATATAACATGGTTTGTTTTCATTTAAGGGATTATTCTACAGGTAACTACAGATACTAAAAATGAGCAGCAGTCACAGGGCAGAAGAGGTGGCTTAGGGATTAAGTCCTTTAAGCCTGACACAGGTGATTTTTTGTTCATCTGGCTTATCTCCTGATGTCAATCTTCTGTGTGCTAGATATGGATTTAACTTATCCTCATTTATTTTGAAATGTTTTATTTAGAGATTTTTCTTAGCGACATTCTCCCCACTTTGTTTAGTTCTGGTGTTGTACTTAGGATGGAACCCAGGGTCATGAACCTTCAAGGCAAGTGCTCTACCATTGATCTACATCCCCACTTTCTTAGTGCAATTTAATTTCTATCTTAGGCATTGAGTAAACAAATGTTTGTTGAGAAAGCACATAAAAACAATATTGTTACAGCTCACCCGCTAATTCTCTTTTACACTTGTATAAGAAATTTAATTTCTGTCTTAGGCATCGAGTAAACAAATGTTTGTTGAGAAAGCACATAAAAACAATACTGTTACAACTCACCCACTAATTCTCTTCTACACGTGTGCTTAGGTTACTTTCCTTTGCATGTTTATCAGTTTATTCATAATGAGAAACTGGACTTTACAATTTACCATTCTTTATTCTTTCCTTTTATACTCATCATAAACATCTTTTAAAGATCTACACCAATTTCCTTTTCTTAATTTATGTTTTTAAAAAACCTATATTTTCTCATTTTACACGTTAAATTCAGTTCCCACTCCCTTCCCTCCACACCAATTTCTTAACTTTGGTTTCCAATCTGTGAAGGAGGAATAATGAGCATTTTCCCAACCCAAGTTTTAAGGGATTACTGCAAAATTAAAATGAGATAGTGGGTGCTTACATATTTTGAAGCTTTACTGCTCATGATATTAGTGGATTTATATAAAGGGAGAGAAGAAAGTAGGCAAATGTGAGTCATAAACCTAAAGTAAGATCAGCCTGATCCTGAAATCCTAAGTGCACTGCCTGGCCAGCATCAGTGCTCTTTGCTTTGTGGGAGATCTCCTTCCACCATGCTACTACACAAGGTCAAGTCTGCTCATAACCATTACAGAGCACAACGTACCCGCAGCTAGTCTAATAGATGCTTCCTGAACAAGAAGAAGATGCAGCTCATGTACTGTTTCACTGTGAAAGAGAACACAGTGCAGACAGCTGGCATTTAAATACTTTCTCCCAATACCATTTTATTCATTCCATTCATTATGTTATTATTAAACAAGCTACACAGCATCAATTTTTTAATTTTATCCTATCTTCATCACATTACTATATTCATCACATCACAATCACATCATCATCACTGTCATCACCATCATCATCACCATCATCATCATCATCACCACTATCATCATCATCACCATCATCATCATCATCACCATTATCATCATCATCACCATCATCATCATCATCACCACTATCATCATCACAATCATCACCATCATCATCATCATCATCATCATCATCATCATCATCATCACTATTATCATCATCACCATCATCATCATCATCATCATCATCATCATCATCACCATCATCATCACCATCATCATCATCATCACCACTATCATCATCACTATCATCATCAACATCATCATCATCATCACCACTATCATCACATTTTTTAAAACGTGATTCAATCTAGGGCCTCATGCATGCTAGGGAAGCAATCTAAATAGAGCTATGTCACCAACCCCTTTTTCTTGTTTTTTTGAAAAGTTTGGATACAGGATTTCACAAAGTTATCCAAGCTAGCTTTGAGCTCAAAGGGAAGGCCTGGCCAGCCCTAAAATAGTGATACTCCAAGCATAGCCTTGCTGGGATCGTAGTCATGTCCATAAACATTTCTGATGGCTTTTGAAATTTTATGCAAGGGGTATTTTAACAACATGAATGTTTAAAATCTTGGTTATCTGTAGAAAAAAACTTATGGTTTCTCATTAAAAACTAAGTTTAACAGCATTTTCTCATTTTTTGAAGAAGGCCTTTGTAGGGAGGTTGGCAGAATGAAAATTTAATGTAATTTTATTTTTGCCTAAATGTATGATTTGAAAATTATAGTTTGTAGACATCTGGAAATCAGTTTCATAAGAGGGCATTCTTTTCAAAAGAGAAATTCTTTGCAATATACATCATTTCACTTTTTTTTAATCTATTCAATGTGTTTTGACAAACCACCCTAAAGTAAGTCAGATAACATACTGTGCTTAATCTTCAAACTTAAATAATTTTTAAAAATAAAAGTACCAATGATATGGATACTTTGGGAAATGTTAAAATAAAGATTATTTTTTCATTAAAATTCAAGTCAGAGCAACAAATACCTTTACAGGATAGTATTTTTTTGTAACTCTACAGAATATGATTTAACTGCCATCCAAAGAAAAAAAAAGAGTTCAAGATAAATTCATCTTTCACTTAATTAGGAGGTTACAAGATCTCACGTGATGACATGGATGTGTCAGTCCGTCACCAAGCACCACAGGGTTCTGACTGAACAAAGAAGGATGAAGGAAGGTTTTTTTTTTTTTTATTCCAGAGACACTTACTGCTCCCAACTTTGGGTGCCGTGCTTAGTGAACGTGTGAGATGAAAGCTAAAGGCACACACACACACGTGGAAACTGGCCCTAACAATCACTAAGAAGTAAATATTTCCTTTCTAAGCAGTTTAAATTTTAGAAGTAATTTTAGAGTTACATTTAAAACATAGACCACATATTTTCTCCTTAAGATGGAGATATAAAAGACTACTTTTAACTTAACCATTGTCTGAATAGAATACTGAGAGAGAAATTTTATCCACGGGGAAAGAAAGGAAGAAAGAGAAAGGAAGAATGTGGAAAAAAAGAAATAAAAAATCAGAAAAGAAGATCCAGAAAAATGCCAATGGTGAAAACTCCATGCTACATTAAAGAGACTGGAATCCTGAAGCACATTCCTCTCTCTTTATACGTGATCCACCCCCAGAAGCTTCATCCCATCTGCATAAACTTTTCTGAGAAATATGTTCCCACAAGTGAAACAGGATGCTCGCACTCAAATTCTGTGTGTTACTTCATCACCTTTATAGAATGGCAGAGTGATTAGTGGGTAAGCTTCATAAATCAGATGTAAAGGCTGCAAGATCAGATCATTCTCCTTCCTTTAGTTGTGGTATTTCTGTCCAGATGAAGATCTAAACACCATTCCCACTACAATTCCTTACTGTTGACACAGAGTTTAGTGAATGATCACAGATAGATATTATATATGCTCCCATAAAATAAAAGATTTAAAAATGGTACTCGAATCATTATTGATGATACATCACTACTTTGCATACAATGGGAGCAGTGCATCCTCTGTGTTGCTACCAAGGAGGAATGTACAGACATTCCTAATCCCTTCAAGTCCTCTGAACAGCCAGAGTTGCTATGTACTAAACATTTAGTATTACCAATCTGTGTATTAATTAAGATTCAGTGAAATTATTCAGAATGTTAAACCCTGTTCAGATTAGTTATGCTTATAATGGCTGACCAGAATTTAAGAAAGAGAGAAGAAAATGGCTACCTAACACCCACAGTTATTGTCACTAGAAAAGGACAGCGAGGACACTTGCAAGCAAAAGAACTGGATCAATATTAACGCGATTTTCATTTCATGCTTCCCCAACCCCAGTAAGCTGACAATATACTCTGATTATGTGAACTGCCTGAGAGTAACACAGGTTATTAGAGCAGGAGGTGGAAATAGGAGGCACTTTTTATATTGACAGGCCTGCTAATAGAGTATACTGATTTTCAAAGACATGTAATACATTTTCACAATTTGGTTCTGACAGCAAAAACAGAATTTCATTTATTCTTAATTCAAAATATTCATATGTAAGCAATATTTTTTAGAGCAGACAAGTAAAGGTGCTATTCATAAGCAGCATTTTAAGCAGAAAAATGCAATTAAAAAGATACAAGAAAATGTTATTGCATTTAAGTGAATTTAAGCACAATATAACTATAAAATGTTAATATAATAATCCAAGGCAATTCAGAAAACTGTATTACATGCTTTTTAGAAGAAAATATATCATACTAACTCCTTATGCATTTTTAGGACTAAACCATCGGTAGGATTTTGACTAGTCATGAAGTTAGGGATCACGTATAATTATTTAGAACAGGATGGAACTCATTATCTTACAGGTCAGGACAATGTGTCCTCAACTCTGCCTGGTTTCACTGCAGAGGCTGACCCATGGTAAGGGGCTTAGAGGATGGTGAGGGGAGGTGAGGGCACCCAAGTGGAACAACAGTGGGCATGCCCTCTTTCTACGCAGTCTTTTCCCCTAGAAGAGGAGAGGGATGGGCTGGGGAGGGAACTTGAAAAAGAAAGAAGCCTGCTAGATTCTGTGCCCAGAGGGATAGACGGGAGCAGAATATAAGCCTGAAATCCTATCAAATCTTGAAAAGGAATAAACATGAAGTCTATGACATAAACAAAAACTGAAGGATGGGGCACTTCCTAGAGCAACATGGGAAATTTGCTTTAAGTATCTCAGACTACTAGGAAAGGAGTAGAAGTTGGTTTGAATGGGCAAGGAATTGGCTCAGAGAGGGGGAAAAACAGTAACTAACTCCTTCTTCTTTATTACTAAAGCAAGACACAGCCAGGATGCTGATGATATGCAGGTTATTTTAGCAGTACTCTATGAAACAAAGTGCTGGAGATGTGCTCAGTGGCAGAATGCTTCTTTTCTTGGGTGCCCTAGGATCAACCCAAGTAGACAAAAAAGTAAATAATAAGTAAGTGAATAAAAAATAGAACTAAAACCAGCATTAAAAAAATTAAGATAGGGCTGGAGAGATGGCTCAGTGGTTAAGAGCATTGCCTGCTCTTCCAAAGGTCCTGAGTTCAATTCCCAGCAACCACATGG
>NC_022009.1:105343514-105389742 GCF_000317375.1 Microtus ochrogaster
GGGGGAAATGGGAGGCGGTGGCGGGGAAAAGACGGAAATCTTTAATAAATAAATAAATTTAAAAAATTAAGATAAATTGAAAAACAAACCTACATTATGTTTTCAGAAGTGACACAATATATAAAGCCTATGAATGACACTAAGGTGGCCTATACTACAATACCCTCATGGGTACCATGCTGAGAGTTCCTAGATATTATCATGTAAGCTCCATTTGAGAAAATGCTCCACAGGGTCAAGCGCACTCAGAACGTGGTGGGGTGGTGCTTGGGGTGAGCTTTGGCTCATCCACCACATCCCTAGGTTATCTCATTTCTGTGGTCTGTTCTTTCCTAAACATAAACCTACAACAGGCCCCCTGTCTGTTTACAGCCTCATTTTCATACCATCTCCCCTAACATGAGCCTCTGGTTCCTTCAGGTGGTGCTGTTTGGGGTACTTTACTCTGTATGGTGTTGACCTTTTTCCCACATGCTTTCTCTAATCACTGATTTAGGGGAATTCAGTTCATGTTTTCAAGTGCCACTCAGACACACTACTTTCAGAGAGCTCACAGCACTGCTAGTACACTGCAAAACAAATACCTATTGTACTGTGCAATACATTACACATGCAGTTGTGTGTAGATGTTATCAGAAACTGGTCTAAAATGAGCAAACTAATGAAGAAATATGTTTCCCCTTGTCATTTGGCATAAGTCCACTAGATGAACTTTACCCCAGCTTCCTCTCTAGCATCTCAGAATGTTCTAAGGTGAATAAAGTATAAACAACTCATTTCAGATCTTAAAAATGCTGCACTCACAGATATGTCCTTAGAAAACTTATCCTTCAATTCAGTTTCCCAAACTGATCAAATATATGGTTAAGTGCAGTACATGGATCTCATCAAGTAAGTACAAGACAGTGACTGGGTCTTAATGAGTACCCAGTTCAACAAAAACATGGGTGCTCTAATGGGATACATAGAGAAATCTGATTTTTGTTTGTAAGTCACAGTTATTTTATCTGACACTATGAAATATCTAAAATAAAATTATATTTATTATTATAAAATACCCTATTAAATTATTATTTTATTTATAATCTAAAATAAAATAATTTTGTATCCAGAGTTACAGAATGATCCCAAAGACTTGCTTAGGGCCATTAGCTTCTTTCCCACTGAGTCATAGCTTCAGTCTTAAATACAAATACTTTATAAATTTCTATCATTAAAACAAACATGGAGTCCGTCAAGTCAAGGCTTTAAGCCTCTCCATCTTGGTGAATTCTATTGTATCCTGTCCTGTCCTGTCCTGTCCTGTCCTGTCCTGTCCTGTCCTGTCCTGTCCTGTCCTGTCCTACCCTACCCTACCCTTCCCTACCCTACCCTACCCTACCCTACCCTTCCCTACCCTACCCTACCCTACCCTACCCTACCCTACCCTACCTGTTACACTTATTTCCCTCCCCATGTTGGCGATTTCTATTCTTTCCACTCTTACTTCTCTGCTCACCTGGTAAATGCAGAACATTCTCTTGAGGTAATTTATAAGTCAGCTATTCTTAGTGATATCTTCTCTGGTCAACCAGTCTCCTGTGCTCCTGTAGTTTAAAAATGTCCACCTCCCGAACTCAGTGTCTAGAGCATGTGTGATACACAAACTGTTCAATAAATGCCTTTCAATTAGCACAGCTAGGCTTCTGAATCTGCTTAAATCCTGTGTGTCTAAATCTTCATTGTAAGAACAGGTAGGTAGTTTGGTGGATCAGTTTTTGATATGCAAAATGCCATGTATGTGCAAAAGGGTATTATAAGCATATTTGTAGCCTTTGTGACCCCATTTTAGGAAATCTATTTAAGTCATTTTACTAGCCCATAAAACCAAAGGATGAAGACAAGGGTAAGAGACAAAGCTTATGAAGTGCTATCAAGAAGAGCTGGCAGACAACTGCCTGCAGGGCTTTCCTTCTCTTAAAATAATGCATCATTAATTTTTCAGCAGTTACTGGAACCTAATTCGAACCACTAATTTTTATTCTAAATACAGAGACAGAATTTATAACGCACAAATTAATGCAAGAGGTTTACTCATTTTTTTTCTACATAGTAAGGACATGGGTTCTCAAATTTGTAATAATTGCAAGCTCTTGGCAGAATGAAGACAGATAATTTCATAGTTTTTCTCAATGACTGCATTGCTGCACAGCGTTGTTCCACTCTCAGCACCTTCCTATTTTCTGACGACTACATGAAACAGATTACAGTAGCCATGCATGCAGCAGCAGACTAATTTAATTCCAGCTCATTACAGAGCTGCTTTTTGTGCATCAAGGTCATAACTTGATGGCTTCACAAGCTTAGATAAATCAGGTGTTAAGCAGACAGATCTCTGAGGAATGTAAGAATGTTCTCATTTGCAGTTCTCAGCATATCTTATTATTTATTGCCAAAGAAATGACTGATTAACTTTGTCATCTTTGCTCTGTGTTTTTTTTTCCCTCCCTCAGGCTGAGGCAGCCTGCCCTCTTCTGCAGTACCAGATCAGACCTATTTAAGATGATGTCTTTGATCACAGACACGAAGTACTTGCGATCCTAGGCTTTGATGAAATGTAGCTCCACTGTAATTTTATGGAAGAGAAACAGAAGCCCAAATGATGACTGACACTCAACAAAGAGAACCAAACTTACTAAGAGTTTTCCTTATTCTTTGTCAGCATGTATTTTTACACACTAGAACGTACCAGAAGTTAAAGAGTCTGGGTTTTACTTTAACATGTAACAGTTAAAACCCACTATTTCAATTTTTTAATCTATTAATTAATTTGCCCAAAGAATATATCATGCAGATGAAAAGATAAGTTTTAAAACATCTTTCTTATGTAATTCCAATGCTATGGTTTGTAAAATTCCTGACAAATTTTCACTTGAAAGAGATTTTACCACTAAAAATCACCTAAATAACACATTTAGTACATGCAAAATTAACACATTAAACATCAAGAAAAAATTACATGCCTCTAGGTTTTTATTAATCATATTCCAACACCAGAGACTGAGACTGTGTCAAATCATACTGATTTTTTTGCACACAACAACCTCATAAATTATTCAACTCATTAGTGTTACTAAAAAGGAGGAAAAATTCCATCACTGAAAAGGCTATTTTCCAACTGAAAAAGGTCAACTAGAAGTTTTATTAATAAAATCATGGAGAAAACTTTCAAAATCACTATGAAATAAAACTGTCTTTTGTTTCCTTAGAATTATATCAAACCCTGATTATTTACTCAAAGAAAAAAATTAATCTTATTATTTGAGACTCTGAAAATAATCATGAACTACAGATGGTTATTTCTTCCCATCATGGAAGTACAACTTTATTTTAATCTAAACCATGTGGCTGGATTTAAGATATCAAGAAAGATCAGGTGGTCCAAGGCATTTCTACTAAGCCTGAAGTCCATTGCCTCTCCTTCACTTCTTTTTTTTTTTTTTTTTGGTTTTTCGAGACTGGGTTTCTCTGTGGTTTTGGAGCCTGTCCTGGAACTAGCTCTGTAGACCAGGCTGGTCTCGAACTCACAGAGATCCGCCTTCCTCTGCCTCCCGAGTGCTGGGATTAAAGGCGTGTGCCACCACCACCCGGCCCTCTCCTTCACTTCTGTCACCCTCATGTAGACTCCTGTCTTCAAACTCATGATCTACACTAACAGATGACTCAACTTGGACTTTGAAGTGCAGACATGTTTTGCCCACTAAGGAAGGCCACCTGTTTAAGAAACTGAATGAGTCTCTCTCAGTTTACAAGTCTTTAAGAATTCTATTTTATTACTGATTCCACTTTTTTACCCACATTGGGAGTTACCAGTATAAAACATTATTTGGTTCCTGAAACATGGACAAATGAAAAATAGTTTTCACCACAAGCCAAAGTGGAGATTGTGCACATTCAAAGCCAAATGGCAAGTCAGGATTTAAAACATTTTATCATAAGGAGGTATAAATGATGCAATTATTTGACAAGGAAGAAGGAATACATTGAATGTTACTTTACTTGTCTTAGGTAGTCTTTGGGAATTTGTAGCTCTGTCCTATGAAGGTTTCCTACAGGTCTTCCTAACATCACAGGTCTACAAGGTAGCTTTTGGTCTGCACCCTTTGCATACATAGACACACTGATGTTTAACAGAGGGTATTCAGACAATGGGCTGGGTTTTATATAGCTTGGTTTTTCTTTTTTCTTTTTTGGTTTTATATAGATGTTTTGAATGTAAAACTTTAAAAACAGAATCTGCTTTCAATTAAGTCTCCCAGCATCTATTTTTATTGAAGGAAGTGCTTTGTAATCATTACTGGCAGTTACTTCCTCTTTCTTCTGAAGTACTTTGTGTGCAGTTTGGGAAACAAGCAGGGCTAGAAGTAGGGAATCCTGGTTGTTTGCAATCTTCCCTTTATTTGTCTATAGATATCCCTCCATGGAATACTTCCCATTTTCCTGTACCCTGCTCCTTTTCTGATTCTCCTCAGTTCCTGAGGTCCACAGATGAGCCCTGATGAAGGCTTGAAAAGGTGTACCCTGGAAGTGTTCAGGGGCGGAGATCTGTGGTATGTCGTCTTTGGACTTCCATAACACAACCTGAACTCTGGGGACTGACCATCATGTGACTCTACCATAAAAACTGTACAAGTGCTTTAAATATATGTGGCCTGGATATGATGTTGGTTACTAATACTTGTCAAATAAAAACACCCTTCTTTCTCTTTACCAAAGAACCAAACGCAAGAGAGACAAAGGAACCTGAATACTGTTCATCACCTAGCATTTAAAATTAATGAAAATAACATCTTTAAAATTACCATTAAATACACAGACGATTTGCTAGCATGGCTCATTTATTTCAAGATGTAAGTAATATTTATTTTAGTTCAGATTTATTAAAAATAGTTTTTATGAGATTAAAATATAAATCTTCAAAGGGATTTTGAAGGCAAAAATACAAATCAAACACAAAGAGACCCATTTTTTCCCCCACACAAACAAAAGGATTATTTTCATAACAAAGCCCTTTTGAAGTAACTTGTAGAGTATGGGTGGCAGCCTCTACAAAATTAGTTTTTATAACTATTACCAATACACCTTAGTCTAACCTCTTTTACAAATCATTTGCAGACAATTCTACTTTCCAATAAGGTAAATTCATACTGAATTGGTGAACAGATTTAAATTAGTAAATAAAGCACACATGTTTAATTCCAGCATTCCAGAGGCAGAGACAGAGGCAGAGGGAGGTGGAACTCTGTGAATTCCAGGCTAGGGACATCCTCACAGTACTATCAAGTGTATGCTGCCTAAGTAGGCAGTATTTCTATGAATCATGAATGTAACAACCCACTTTCAGTTGGCTGCAAATCCTTAGGGTGCTAAAATCCTTACATGGGTTTTAGAGTTGATTTGAAAATTCCTTATAGTGAGGACTCGTATGATTTATTGAAACATTTTTAATGTTTACTTCCATTGTATAATTACTATGTAATTTTTCATAAGGTAATGGTTGAATTGAAACCCTTAGGTACAGTGTTTATTTAATAATGATTTATATCTTTTACACTCACTTCATTAAGAATAAGAGTTGTATGGCACGATACAAACTATATAATAATGCAAAACTATTTACCATATGTGGTAAACTTTAAAACAGATAGTTCACTTAATTACTCTCAAGTAAGTGAAAATAAATATCGCAAGTAACTCTACGATTAAAAGTGGACAACACAAACTACATGGACAGTGCTCACTATTATTACCTCGGAATATATGGCACAAGAAATTCTGATATAAGCAGACTTAAGCTTATTAGAGCATTTAGATGGCTAAATAGTGTCAATGAGATGGCTCAGTGAGTAAAGGTTCTTGCCATTAACTCTCATAAATGTGGATTTAATCCCCAGGACTCACATGCTGAAAGGAGCAAAATGACTCTCCTTTCACTTCCACACATGAGCTACGACACGTAAACATATGTGCCTGTACTTGTGCATACACGAGCCTGAGCACACACATACAATAAATGTAGCAAATTTAAAAAATGGGCAAATAAAATGTAATTGAGAAAACTTATTAGACAACAATCTAAAGTAAAATTTTTATTAAACTATAGTAATGTTTTTCTTAAAAATTTTAAAAAAGAGAATTGGGGTACAGCTTTTTTGCAGTGTGGTGTTTGATAACACTGGGAATGTATTGTTAGGCACAAACTTCACTAGCAATCCATTGGAAACCTGGGAGCTGAACTGGCTGAACAGAACAAGACTGTCAATTAATTTATGTACCATGTGTGTGGTGTATGTATATGCATTTGTTTGCATGTAGGCAACGTGGTTATGTGATCACATGCGTGTATGTGGATGTGGGTGTCACCAATGTCTTTGTTGATAACTTTCAACTCTGTGAGTATGTGTGAATGCATGCATGGAAGCCATGGATGTCTTCCTTGATTACTTTCTATCTTGTTTTGTAAAACTGAGTCTCGGAATCTAGAGTTTATTAAATGCTTAGACTGACTGGCCAGGGATCTGCCTATCTCTGGTCCTGCAATGATGGGGTTACAGAGGTATGCTTCTGTCCTACTTTTAAGTGGATATTGGATGCTGGGATTCTGAACTCAGCAAGACTGACTGACTGAGCCATCTTCCCAGCCTGATAATTTTCTGAGCTTAAAATAAATAGGGTGGAAATATTATGTTAATAGGTTACTAAAAACATTTCAGTTATATTTGTAAATCGAGATCATTATATAAGCCTATATATAAATGGGTACACACACACACAGATGTATAAAAACACAGGTCTTGCAGCAGGGTCTGTGCAGTACCCACAGTAGAAAAATAAACAAAATACACATCCACACTTGAGTACAGGATTATAATATATCTTTACATGGCTTGTGATCATTAAAGTTTGAAAGACATTGAAAAATCCATGTCACTGTAGTTTTAGGCTATTTGAAGGGATGTTAGGTTATGACCAGATGTGAGTATTTTATCCTTTTATATTAAGATGAAGTCTCTCAAATAAATCTAAGAAATATGGAGTTTGGTTCTACCTTGATAGCGCTAAAGGGCAAGGTGAAACAATTCTGACACTTAGGTTAGTATTACCCAATATTGCAAAACTAAATTCTTACTATCACAGACCCCTCACCTCAGAAGTGATTCTGCTTTTGAGGCAGTGGCACTCACCATACTCAATTGCAGATTTGAGCAGTGCTTCAGCATGTGTGGAGCCAAATGCATTTCGAACAAATCTTCTCCTTCGTCGAAGATCATCTTCCCAGTAATCCAGACGCCAGAAATCATGCAACTGACTAGATGTGGGAAATAAATGACATTAATGTTAGTAATAAAAAGCTGAAACAGGAAATTCATTTGTTCCAAAAAATTAAATTTTACTTCATTGGTATCTATGGAAAATTAAGACAAGTGTGTTTGTATGAGTATTACTATCACAACAAGCAGTAGTTAAAACAGCTGCATTCTCGTACTTTATTCTCTCACCCTGTAAACACGTCACTACTTTTCTTTTTTTTTTTTTACAGTGTTCTTTTCTCTACCAAATATTGATTATGAGGAGTTTAGTAACAAATGCAACATCAAATTGCAAGCATTAATAGCAGTTTCCTTTCTTTTACAGTTTATAACAAGCTTGTAAATCAGAGTAGACCTCACTACAGATAGTCTGCAACTTAATGTCTGTAGCTTAGTAGACTAAATTAAGAAGAATAAAATATTGCCCATGTGGATCCGGTGGAGAAATGATTAAAATGATGTGCTGAAATATTCATTGAAGTAAATCCCTGCTGCCCATAGCAACCTGAGAAAAGTGCAATTTTATCCATTATTAATAATACCAAATTAGAGTTGCAAAAAATTTCCAGTATGTGGTAATTGTCTTGGTAAATTATTATTCTAGTGCTAAGAGTCCTCAGATGATTTTACAGCTTTCAGCTAATATAAACCATTAACAAGTGCGGTTATCATCGGATAACACTGTCTTGTCCATGCTGAACCATTATTAAAACCCACAGTGCATTTCAGGAATTACTTGACACATGCACATTGCATGTTCAATGCAGCATTTGTTATGGGGCTTTGCTTCATTTAACTTAAAGAAACATTGGTGGTAAATACCTCAGCTTAAAAAGTTAGGTTTTCTGTTTATAGAATGTAGACTAATATAGTAAAAAAACATGATGCTGTAAGTGAGCAGCACTGTTGATAAAAACATAGTCTATTGTAGTATCAGTGGTGTTTTTAACTACAAAGTCCCTTCTGAGACTCATGACCTTTACTTAACTGTAAGTGCCGGGCTCCCAAAATTCAAATGGCCCTCAGCACTGTCTTCCAGGCTCCTACTAGGATGGTCCATTAAGTACTGCCAACTGCTTTTCTATTCCAAAGTCTCAAAGTCTTCCATATTTCTCTAACAAGCAGCATGGTCAGGCCTGTCACAGAAATATCCCACTCCCAATAAGACCTTCTGTCTGTGAACAGACACCACGATCAAGGCAACTTTTAAAAAAGAAAACATGGCTTGCTTACAGCTTTGATTTTCTTATTTAGCTTTTATTTTTTATGGTAATTGAGTTTTTTTTATTACAACACTGTTTGGCCTATTAACTCAGGCTTCTTTTTATGTCTTAAATTAATCCATTTTTTTTACTTTCAATTACTAACAATTTTATTTTGAGGAACATTAAAAATCTATTTTAAATCAGAAAGCCCATGTCATTTCCAGTTCATCTTCCCTTCTACTCATGATAGGCCTGACTTTTAGATTGAAGCTTTTTTTTTGTTTTTTGTTTATTTTATTTTTTTAGTTTTTTTTAAAAGAGGTAGATTATTCTCATAAACTTCACAGAAGACTGAATTTACAAGATAAAACAAAATCAAAGATGGTAGGTAATCTGTTGTTGGACATTTAGCAATAAAAATTATTCAAAAGATTAGATAAAAGGTTAGAGTCAGAACAAACAGATACTTTACTAAAACACATGAGACATTCCACACATTACCATATACTAATCATTGATATTAAGAATTCTGTGTATAACTCGGGAGGCAGGGACAAGCAGATCTCTATAAGTTTGAGGCCAGCCTGGTCTACAGTGTGAGTTCCAGGACAGTAAAGACTACATAAAAAAAACTCTGTCTAGAACCCTGGCCCCTTCAAAGATATTCCATGTATGCAATTTAACCCTGCCCAGATCACACAAAAGCATGTGTCTAACAGATTGGAAATTAAACATTATCTTCACATGAAGAGGCCCTTTTATGAAACCCATGACTTCATACACTAAGAGACTGCATGATAAAAACTGGAGCTTATGTCTTTTCTTTTCTTTTTGCAGTACTAGGGATTAAAATTAGAGCTTTGCACATGCTAGGCAGTGCTCTACCACTGAGCCACATACCAAGCCCTGAATTACACTTCAGTATGGTGTGATGCTAACTTGAGTACCTCAACTATATAATTTAAATGGGTAGATTGTATAGTATATAAATCATATTAATAAAGCTATTATTAAGATAAAGGTGTCATTGTTTCTGTTTGGACACACTATAGATTATACTTCTCCCATCTACACTATGGATTATACTTCTTCCATCTACTTTTCTTTTTTTCCTTCTTTTTTTTTTTCTTTAAATAAGGCATGATCTTGTTATGTAGTTCAAGATTGCCTTGACCTCGTAGCAAGGTCAATCCCACTGCCTAAGTGTGTCAAATGATGGGAGACAGGAGCTGGCCACCATGTCTATCTTTATGCATGTTGAAGAAAGCATGCTGATGTGACTTTTGGGCAGTTATTGTGAGTGTCAGCCAGTCACTTTCACACAAGGGTCCCAGGGACAGTGGATAGGGCATAGGGTGCGTGCCATGTCTCTTTCCCTTGGCATACCATCTATTACTTAAGATGTTAGAGTGACTTTCGGGAGTACTGCCGCTCTGAGGGCCTGTGCGGGACGTGGGTGTGGATGAGAAATAAGTTGTTTTTGTTTTTTTTTTTTTCAAGACATGGTTTCTCTGTAGCTTTAGAGTCTGTCCTGGAACCCTCTCTGTTAACCAGACCAACCTTGAACTCACAGAGGTTGCCTCTGCCTCCCAAGTGCTGAGATTAAAATTGTGCACCACCACCACTAGGCCAAGATTTTCTTGAGTTGAATCCCTGAGGTGTTCAGGTTGTTTGTTACTTCAGTATAACCCAAGAGATAAGTTTGTAGGAAGCTAAGTATGACAGGCCAATGGGCACGGATTTAATCATTCCACATCTGCTAGTTTTTTCGGTCCTCTTAAAATCCAAATGAGAAAAGCAGCACTATTACACACCCTCATATGAAAATAGAGGCCAGGAGGGGTTGCTGTTCTCAATATCAAGCAACCACTTAGTGGCAGAGCAAGCATGTGCTCTCTGGTACGCGGATTTCTTAGCTACACTCATTGTAAAGGCAATTGAGAAAATGAACTCTCTTAAGGATATGGCACCAAAGACAGCTATTCCCGGCCTCTTTTCAAGAAAAGCCAACTACCCTGGATGAACACTGGCAATTATGGGAGAGATGCAGTGAACTTAGTGAACTTTAAAAACTTAAGTTACTATCATCTAGCAATATTTATGAGGGATATAGTTATTTTTCTTTTAAAAGCTTGGATTCGTACACATTCACTGTATGAAATCATGGGTTTCATTTAGTCTCTTTCTCATGTCTGTCTTGTACTTTGGACATACTCACCAAACAAGGTACATCTTAATTCTACTATCAGTGTGAAGGGGAAGCATGTCTATTTGATAAGGAGAGGAAAATCACTTAAGGAGAAATCTTTATTCTTCCCTTAAAATAATTAGTTATATCAAAGATGTCAAGTACTTACATTTGGAACCATGCCAAAGAAAGGCCTTTTGCTAGATTCTGGGTGCTGAGATGTTTGACTTTTAATTTGATTTTGATTTTGTTTTGTTTTGCTTTCTTCAGAGAAGGCAGATTTTTAAGGAATAAAAAAACCCACTTCATTTATCTACTTTTTTTTTGCCTTTTGTGTATACCACCACATCCTTTAAGTCTGTTTTTCTAGTAGCATAAAGAATAAAGTGATTTCACAGTTTTCAAGGGGTAGCGGTTTCAATGTGAAAATGCAAGATAAGAAAATCTGTCCACAAGAAACTGGGGTAAGGTTCTGGTTAGTGTTCATATAAGGCAGAAGCAGTCCTTTTAAGTGTGATGGCCAGGGAATTGAGTTTCATTCTAATAAAAGAAACATTTGCTGTTTAAAGATCATAAGACTACTGGGACGATTTTCAAAATCCTTAATTTATTTTAAATAAAACATTAACATGTGTTTTAAAGGAAGCTCACCATATTGCTCAGGTGAACTGTCTTAAGACACCCAGCAGGCCTTAGGAACCTGAAATTGCTAGCCTGCCTTTCTGTTGCAAGAAATCCGCTAATACCCACCAGCTGAAACTGGCCTATCAGAGTGGCCTCTAAGGAAAGCTCCCCTCAAGATGATTAAGACCTGTGCAAGAGGGAGGCAGTGACTCCTAGTAATCCAAAGTAACCTGGAAGATAACCAGCAGTCACACTGCATTCACCTGTGCTCTTCTGAATACTGCAGACTCTGCAGAGTTGGTAACACCCTCTTCCAAATACCTCTAGTACTACACCCTCATCATTCTGAATTAGAAATGACCTAGGGAACAGAAATTCCCATTCATCCACAAGACACATTTCCTTACAGACCTCTCCATTTTCCGTGGCAGCTCTGGCCTGCTGTCTGCACTGCCTACTTTGTATTTGAGACCCTTAGGATTCGTGTTTTGTAAGCCATACTATTTTAGGTGTTAGGTATTGGCAATCTGGAATGCTGAAGCTGCTTTAAACTATCTTCAGGACCATTTAGGTTAGTGCTCAATAATCACACAAACAGGCATTTCTACAAAGCAGTGTACAAATGAGGACGGCATGCCTCAAATAGGCATCAAATAAACACATGACACAAACTTACTTCTAATTTTGCCTACAAGGTATATACATTCCCCTTAAGAACAAATTTTTTTTTTTTTTTAGAAATTAGAAATGGATTGGACACGTAAAACAATTCCTAGAGGTCAAAATCATTTTTGGGGGAGGAGGAGGTCATCTAGTTGCTTATTTTCAAGTGATTTCAGTGCACTGGTGAAGGCCTACCAAGAAAACATAAGCCTTGCTTGTGCCTTCAAATTCCTAAGTGATATCACAATCTATTAGTCTCTTTGCATTTCTAAAGAAAGTCAGTGATATTTCACACAGAATATGAAAAAGAGTATTTTAGAACTGTTCAGAACACTAAAGCAAGAGGTTGCTCATGGTTGTTCCCACCACGTCCTGATGCCCTTCTTGCACACAGGCTGTGCTCTGCCACTCACTCTGCATTAACAAGAGCACTCTTAAACACGAGTACATGTAAAAATGAAATTAAGTCATATGGACAAACAGTTTGACAAACTCACATACATAATTCTAAGGGGAGGTCTAGTAAGAAAAACCAGATTCCAAGTGACCCAGTTAGGCAATCAGTGACACAGATGAAGGACCCCCTTCCCCCCCTCCCTGCCCCAGCGCGCCACCAAGAAAGGGTTTCCTGGCTAGAAAGAACTCTCTTTGTAAATCAGGCTGGCCTCAAACTCACTGAGATCCCCTGCTCTGGCTCCCAAGTGCTAGGATTAAATGTGTGTACCAGCACTGCCACTGGGCAAGATGAAGTCTTTAACTAACATACACTGACTGTTTTGAGTAGTATTATAATCATGGGGAAGCCGGAAATTACTCTCTTAGATATTTTCGTATTCCATGTCCCCACCTCATCTGTGGTCCAGGATAAACTACAATTCATTATGTGGCACAGGCTAATCCTGATCTGACCATCTTCCTATGGTAGCTTCCTAAGTGTTGGCTTTATACCTGTGAACCACCCTGCTGGAATTGAGATGTTTTGTAGTTTTTTTTTTATTTATCTACATACATTTCATAAAATATCTATATTAGATATGCTTTCTCTATTATATAGTAAAGTAGTATATAAATACACACTACATAGTAAATACACATTATACAATATAGTATACAAACTATACACACTATTTCAAAGACAAGGCTTAGCATTGTGTTAGAAGGCAGCTGACAACACAGCAGCTGGCTTAGGGAGCAGCTCTCTATTTTTGTGGGTCACTAGCATTCTGAATCGCTTCTTTTTTTTGCTTGTGTGTCAGTGCAGCCTGTGACTACATCTCCAGTTATTCTCAGTGTACAAGAAGAAACCGAACAGCTAGAACAGTAGCTAAAGCCTCTAGTACATACCAAATGGTTTAAGAATTTTCAGTTAAGTTTATGGGATAGAACCATGGCTCCTAACTTCACACTGTTGTTTAGCAACAACAGCAACATAATAACACTAATTCCATTGATAATATGAAACAACTAAAGTAGAGAAACACAAATTTGAAAGGCTTCAAAGAAATACTATTTAGGGTAGGTCAAAATAGTGGGCCAGGCCTGTGATCCCAGCTATTCGTGAGGTCAAGGCAGGAGGATTTCAAGTTCAAAGCCTGCCTACATTACAGAGTAAGATACTGTCCAAGAATAAACAATCAAACAAACAACAACAACCACAAAAAGAAGAAAGGTCACTCCTCAAAAATAGTCAACAGAAAATATAACCATTTAAATAAAATATTTCCTTTACTACTTTGATAAAAACAAAGTAATTAAAAATACTTCTGAAGGCTTGCTATGCACAGCATGCTATTTAGGCAGGAAGCTGGCTGGGGATCTTTCATTTTCAGCTGTTCAGAATCATTAGTTAACCTTCCCCGTGTCTCACACCATAAGAAGGGGATTTGCTGGACCCGAGCTTCTTCCTAGTACAGGCACTTCTGACAGACAGTATCAACACCTCGGTCCCTTCTCTGCACAGACATCACTTCTCTAATTGTTCTCTTGCATTTCTGCACACACTGCAATTCTGCCAGTTACAAGTCCAGGGATCTCTACTTTGCTGAATTTAGTTTCTTTCTTTTATCCCCCAAATATCTCTCTCTCTCTCTCTCTCTCTCTCTCTCTCTCTCTCTCTCTCTCTCTCTCTCCTCCCCTCTCCTCTCCTCTCTTCTTGTGTGAGTCCAAATGTCCAAATGAATTAAAATTAAATAAAAAAATTAAAATTAACTGGGCATCAACCTCACTGATTTTTACAACAAAGATATTCACACTGAAAAGCCAATACACACATGCATGCCTTACAAAAGATGGAAAGCATAGAAAGGCCAAAGGTCAGGTGGCATATCAGAGAACATTACATCCTTAGCCATCAAAAACTACCGCAGTGAATCAAGGGAGATGGAATAATAAAATGAGTTTCCTCAGCCAGGAGTAGAGCCCTGTCCAAAACAGACCACTCTAGCTGTGTTCTTTTCTTTTGCAGAATCCAATAAACTGCCATTATATTCCTTTTAAATGGTTCCATTACTGGATTCTATAAGAGCTTAATCTCTTGATAATTATAATAAATGCTTGTAATCAAAGTAGGAACCATTTAGAATAGGAAGGAGAAAAGCTGTTTTCCATCAAACTCACTGTAGTTCTATGACTTCTGAAGCATTCAGCTACAATGCAGCTTTCCGTCTAATTTGCTAAAATAAACATTTAAGAAAATACCGGATCAATGAGACTTTGACCTGAGGAATTGTTGCACATTTTTTTTGGTCTTAGATTTTAAAAAAGTATTAACAATTTTAAAAAAAGGGTATCTTTGTTTTAGCATACAGATTTCTAAAATTTAAGTGATAATTTGATTACAGACAGTGTTTCCTCGGGGAGGAAACACAATAGTTACTTTAGAAAATGACTCTGGTGATGAGCTATCTACAATGTGGTAGCTTGAAGGAACTATCATTTTCCTGGAGCACAGCACATCTCAATGCAGAAGTTAGGTCTGGGCTTTCTTGATAAACAGTGCTAGGTCATGGAAGTGATTTAAGGCTGGAAGTGACGGGAAATGACTACACAGGATCGGGATGGCTTTCATCTGCACGGATTTCACTTCTGGCTGTGAACAGAAGAAGCCAGCTGTGGCCAGGGTAGGAAGAAACTGTCACCCAACCTGTGCTCCATTCAAGAGAGAACTGTTTCATTTTTTAAAGTAGTCATTTTTTAATAAGTCTTAGTTAAGAACAATCCTTTCTAAACATTCATTCATATCTATATACAGGGTTTCCACCAACTGTCAAAAGTGATGGATCTAATTTACAACTAAATAAAAGTTTGTGCTCAGTTTTGGAAATAAACAGAAGTATGAGGGGAAAATTAACAAAGAGAAGGAAAATATAAAATACAACGCCTTAAAGGCAGAAACAAGTACATTTTACTTGGTATTCCTAGAGGCACTAAGAGGGAATCCATGACTGAAGAGCAAGACTCCTTTGTGAGAACCTGTACATTTATTTAACTAGGCGCAATAATTGAAAATGACCTTTAGCCCACCCTTCACCACGGTCTTACAATGATCTAAAATGAATGCTAGACACTCTTTAAAGGACATTACTTAAAGTCATTACACAGGACGGAGTATTAAAGCAGGGGCACAAAGGACAGGTCTTTGCTCATCAAAACGTAGCATAGGCTTAAGGAGAGTTGGAAACACACTGAGAATCTTTGTCAAAAGGCTGACAACCAAAATCACCTACTCTTTTACAATGGCTAGGGACAGTGTGGTTGTCACACTCAAGGGGGCTTATTTAAGGCTTGATGGAGAGAATGATCAGTGGAAAAGATTTTACAAAGTAGAAATGCTGCCCAAGATTAAAAATCATATAAGGAAGTGTTATGAATAGCGGCTTTCTCAAAACAAGTGTTATCTAAATAAATTTTTATATTTACAAAATGTAGTCAGTTTCATGAACTTAATAGGTTAATTTACATAAATAATTGTCCGCCTTGCAAGCCAAACATTTGACTATCTCTATCTTTCCTCTGTTAATGTATAATCAGTATAAAATTTAAGGTTGAATATAGATGGGGTGAATAGGCAGCTGAAAGCATGGATAAGAACAATTGCGAATTGGTAAAAATGCTAATACCATGGAGTCTTTTTTTTCTTTTTAAATCATTTTAAAAGGTGTTTCTTTTCAGTTAGCCAAAAGAGGCCATACTCTAGGGGACACGGATTTTCCCTATTAAGAGGATGATTAGTCCAGTAAATTACACCTTTCAGAAGAAGATGATTGTTATATCTCTGCACAGGAAAGGGAGAAGGGGATAGGAGGTTCATTTCACCACAAAGTAATTATGTGGGGCCAATGTGTTACCATTTATCATGGCAGAAAGATGACACTCACTGTTAGTCAAGGGAAACTGCTACTCAGAGGTTCCCATCTAGATCAATACACCATGCATTTTTTTTTCTTGGCAAAAAAGTAATTATACAAGAGAAACTTCACATCAATAGCTTCCCTGGCTAACATGGAGTCTACCATAGAGGCATGAGGGTAGGGTCTTGTCAGCCATCACCTAAGTCTAACCCATTAAATCCAAATTAAGCTTGTTTTACGGTTATGTTAATAATTTCTTTCCAGTGCTATTTTAAATCCCCAGTACCCGGGATTTACATAAGAGAATGCCATTGCTTTTTGTTTCTTGTTTTTTATGGTAACAAAGCATGTCAGGTTTCTCTTGACCATACTATAAGATATGAGAGTGGCTACTGATTAACCTAGGAATATTTTCCAAGAAAAGGCAATAAATATGTGAAAAACTGTGCACACTAAACAGAACTGAGAGTACTGCAGGAGCAGGCAGCAAGTGTCCAGTCAGAACTCTGACCTTCTCTAACTTCTAAAATTCACAAATAGTATGTGGAAACAGCATTGTTTTGAAATATATATTTAAATATTTCAATAAAAAAATCCCCAGACAGGGCATTAGAATATGGATAGGGCTACACAGAGAGACTATGTCTCAAAAAGACAAAATAACAACAACAACAACATATTAATTATATGTATTAATTATACATAGACATAGCATATAATATATATACACATACATGTATATATACATACACACATATAGATGAAAACATGTTAAAATCATCTAAAATCCATCAAATTGTCAATGTGACAACTGCTTTCTCTGAGATAGAGTTTAGTCTTATAAACCAAAATAATATATCAGCAAAGGTTAAAGGGCAAGAAAAAAATCACTACTTCAGTGAAAAAAATTTGACATCCAATTTTCAAGCTGATTTATCAGTGGAAAGCTAAAATGGATAGGTTGCCACTACTGGGGAGCGGCCTGTCTAAGAAAGCTGTTACAAAGCCTCCCATTTTGATTTACCCACATTAATCAATACAAACCTACACTGTTTCAATTTTTAAGACATTGATCTGCGGTAAGCTTAGTTCAGCCACATTTATCAACCATCACAAAAATACTCAATATATTTTTAAACGCTGGTAACAAAAATAAAGTGATAAAATTCAGGTTAATTTTCCTTGATAATTAATCATTGCTACAAAATAAAGGTTTAATCTAGTTAACTAAGAAACTGAGCTAATATTTTCACATGTTGGGAAATAATGCATGTTTTCGATCTGCCTGCTCCTCTTTATGACTAGACCAGCATCGACTGAAGGAGTACTTTGAGGCAGTCCTAGGTTAGTGTGCTATAGTAAGTTCTTCTAGATAAATAACAGATAGCATTTTTGTTTGTTTTGGTTTTTTGAGAAATGGTTTATTTATTTATTTTTATTTTTTTGAGAAAGGGAGACAGGGTTTCTCTCTGTAACAGCTCTGGGTGCTCTGGAATTCACTTTGTAGACAGGGTTGGCCTCGAACTCACAGGGATCTGCCTGCCTCTGCCTCCCAAGTGCTGGGATTACCACCACCGCCCCTACTTTCCAATTTTAATACTCTTCCCAGCATACATTGGTTAGTTTTAGTCCCCTAACTGAGACTTCTCACTAGATTTACTGAGATTTTCACGGCCAGCCAACAGGCAGCAACACCTCTCTGCCTGGCTTTTTTTATTATCCTTCCAGTGAGCATTAATGGTACATGTACTTTAAATATTTAAGAATATGTTAACGTGAATACAAACAGAACTTTTATTGCAAGTTTTTTACTCCATCTGCCTTAAAGTATGGGCAAATTTTAGCATTACTTTGGTCATTCAGACAAATTTTTATGAATAACTTTAGTCATTTTGCATTTGTCAACTTTTACCTATTTGTTTTATCCTTCTATGCCATAGATTTGGAAACTATAACCATTTGCTAACTTTGTCTCTGAGTTCAGTCCTACCCCCACCCCCACAGGGGGCTTCATTGTAAATGTTTGTGGAGGAATTCTTTGGGTGCATACCTTGACAGTGATCAGTTGGGCAGATGGAGCCCCACTTCTCTCCACTGAACTCAACTACTTGACAAGGACACGAAGGAATGATGGTTAGTCCACTACCTCTTTCCACTAAATGCTATGTTCAGTTCATACACTGACTGCAATAACTTGTTCTTGGGGAAAGTTATTTCACTTTCGGATCTGAGAGACCATACTTCCGTCCATTCTCAATTCCGCTCTGAAGCATCTGCCAGGCCGTGTAATGTCTCCCGTTAAGATCACCTAATTAACTGATGCAGGGACTCTTCCTAGTTCGACAATTTGGATGAATTCTTTACAAAGGCCTTGTCTGAGCTTCTCTTCTATGAATTTTCTTTTAATTCTAATATCTCTAAATGAGTAAGGCACCAATTCATGTCAGACATATCCCTTCTAACGTGGAAGCAGAAAGCACTGTAGTATGGATTACCAGGCCTGAAGGTAATACAAAGCCACAGCTTGAGGCAGTTCTATGCTATGCGTGCGTTATCAGCAGAGTAAGTGTGTATTTTTTCTGGCAAAACTTAAAATTTGAAGCATTGGTTACAAAAGGAACAAAACTTCCTTTGTTACTAAAATTAGCCATTTTCACTTTTAGTACAATATAGAGGCATATGAATCTTTAGTTTTACAAGCACAGATATTATTATTAAGGTAGATAACATAAAAAATTACAACACTAAAATCAACTTATTATAACCCATCTCCTAAAATCAGCAAATCAGAAAGGATTCGGATTTTTCATAATCTTCCTCCAGGATTTTGTAGAAATGACAAGAAAAATAAATTTCAGTAATTCATTCATTTCACAACCATATATTCACAATTGTTATGTGTAGCTAATGGCATCTGAAAGACATTCTTTCCTTCCTCAGAGGCAATACACCACATAAGAAAAAGAACAATTAGTCTTTTATTCATGTAGCATGTACTCATCCTTTTAGCCTCCTCATACTGCAAAATATAAAGGGTCACCCCATGGTGTTTAAATACATGAAAGAACACCGGGCATCGTAGCAGGAACCTGGAGTCCAGCACTTGTGAGGATGAGGCAGAAGGGCGGTGAGTTTAAGGTTTGTTTGAGTTATGTCCTGAGAATTTGCCCCTCAATATATATGCATGCATACATGCTATATAAAATGCATTCTGAATATTAAGGTAAAAAGTACAATACAGAGATAAGGAAGAGGTAAAGATACTCATCACTCCAAATGAAGCAAGCAGCTCTTAGTCTGTAGCCTAAGAAAGCACACAGGAAAAAAAATCATGAGGAAAGGAGACCACTGGAACAGGCAATGTGTCACCAGGATTTCAAAACTAATATAAGTCCTGGCTAGAACCCTGAATAAAAAATGCCCCTCACATTAATCACCCAGAGATACTATATGGCTTGTTTCTCTTTCTCTAGCACCCCATGACCTTGCTTGAACATCCAGTATTGTTAGGGGATGAATACCTATTACCTCTGTTATGATTGCACAATAATTGTTCTGTTCGGGTTCCCGTCAATTTAATTTTATAATGGAAGAATATAATAAGACAAAGAAGAGTGTAATTAAAAAACTATTTTATAAATATAAGGTAATACAAGTAAAACTATTAGCATACAAACTAGTGAGTAGAGTACAGTTATATTTTATAAAGGGCTAGTGTGATTAAATTCTTTTTATTATGGATTTGCAGTTCTGATTTGGAACTGGAGGCAGGTCATGACCTCTCAAGATGCATTTTCTTATCTGTAAAATTGAATTGCTACAGAACCAGGCCTAATCTTTGGCTGGGCAATCAAGATCCTCCTTGATTGAATTTGAACTCTACTTTCAGTCTTATCTTTAATTATGACCATTCTCAAACTTCATTCTGGTTAATTTGACATAGCTCAAATACCCCTGCTGCTATGTTCTTCCTTGGAACTGGAAATCTGAACTATTTCTTTATTAACTCTGTAAGCTGGTTAATATTTCATTTCAATAACAATAATTACTGCTTTATAGTAATGTTACCATTACTAAGAATTGGCATGTTCTCATAGATTAGACAACAGAGAGCTTCCTTGGGCTGAGTTGCTTTACATAGAACAGCAGCCTACTGTATCCTATTGGGGACAGTGGTATATTAACTAGACTACAGCTAGCTAACAGCAAACACCGATAGAGGGTCAGCAAGCAAAGCTCTAAGAAAAGTGTACAGTCTAGAATGCCAGTCTACTCCAACCATCACTGTTTGAGAACTTTACAGCATAATTCCTCCCATCCAATTACTGTGTCAGTAGGAAAATGGTAAAGAGAAACTATGTGCTGATTTTGATAAGGCATGACAAAATTCAACATCTATTCATTATAAAAACTTTTCACAAACTACATAGACCAAAGCATAAAGGAGGACTTGTCTTTAGTCTGATAAAGAAAACACATTAAAAACCAAAATTAACAAAAACCTTATAAAATATTTAAATTATTGTAAAATATTGAAACTGTTCTTGCCATCTGGACAAAGAAAGAACATCACTGTTACATCCCATGAAACAATGTGAAGTAGAGTACAGAAACAAAGTGGATGCCACTGGAAAAGGAGGAATGCTGCCTGTATTTCAGGTGATGCTGTGCTCACCAGAGCAGCTAAGAAAATGCACATACTATGACCAATCAGTGCTTAGAAGGATTACTGGATAAAGATCTAGAGATGTGACAACTGTGTTCTAGTTATCTGTCCCCAGCTCACTACTAAATTAATAAAAAAACACAATTACTACAGCTTCAAAATACATCAACACCCTAAAAAATAATCTTATGAAAAGATATACAGTATCTTCACACTGAGCGTTACCTACCATCCACAAGACAAGCGAGAGATAATTCGCACAAGTAAAGGCGTATTACACAAATACATCTACATACCATTTTAATGAAGCTGTCAATGTTCTATAGAGCCAATGAGATTTCAATAAAACCTTCAAGACTTAAGGTCAAGAACAGTTAAGTGAGCATATGAGAACCAAAGACCTGAAAATAAGCCATGCACCAAGCTTATTTATACAGTTATAGCAATCAAGACAGTTGTGTTCAAAAATAAAAACCAGGGCTGGAGAGATGGGTTGGTAGTGGGAATACTTGCCCAACTTACTAAATGGAGTATGGTTCCTCACACTCACAAAAGGTGGCTCAAAACAACCAATACAAAACTTTGGCTACAGGGCATCTGATGCCCTCCTCTGGCCTTTGCGGGCACTCACACTTACATGCACATGTCCCCACAAACATACACATGATTAAAACTAAAATAGACAACTGGCTCAGAGTGCTGAAAACTTAAGTCCAGGAAGTCTAGAGACTGACACAGACACAGGCTATTAGTGCAGTGTGAACATGGATGGGTGTTCTTTTTAATATATACTGCTTGGTCCGTTGGGTATCCAGCAAAGAAATAACAATACTGACTTCTGCCTCCTGCACAAGTTCTACCTAGGCCTCAAGCATAATGTCAAAGTCAAAGCACTAAGCTTTGGCAACACTTACAGAACATCTTCACAGTGTTAAAGCAAGGACATTTCTAGAAGCAAAATCACTGCCAACAAAGAAAAGGTGATATGGACTAGAGGACCTGATTATAACAAACATGAAGGTGAATGGTGGGAGGAGACACATGAATGCGCACCTCCACTGAAGATCAGGTACTGATATAATGAATAATGAATAAAATGGACTGCTACAAATGGGTCAGAGTAACAACAGCTCAACAGAAGACTCAATAGGTGGCTGAAGAGACAGCTCAGTAATTAGGACACAAGCTCCCAGACCCACATCAGGTGGCTCACCATCACCTTTAACTTCCGGTCCTGGGGTATCCCATTTTTGTAGCCTCCGCATGGGCACTTACACTCATAAGCACATATAGAACCACAGCCATACACACAATCAAAAAATAACAAAAATATCTTTACAAAGGTTGAACAAAAGACTTAAACAAACATGAAACAAATGGCACTTGTCATAAGTGGTACTGGACATTTTAAAATTTCAGAAAATGGTAATATAATGGAAAGCACAATGCAAAGATGTAGAAAAACTGAACAGTTTGAGAACTTAAGTAAAAGAGCTACACATGTCTACACCATGGCTCAATAATTCTGAGACTAGCTGTTCTTCAAACAGAAAAGATACATAATTTTAATTTACACACATAGGTTTTAGAAAATAAAACCGTAAGAAACAGATATAGGAATTATCAGAGGATAAGAGCAACTTTTACTTATAGTAGTAAAAATATGTGTAATAGATAAATTCAGATACATTCACATAAAATATTTCTAAATACAGATGAATATTAAACAATCTGAAAAGCTTATGCCATATGGGTTAAAGTCACAAATATTGGACAAACAAAACAAGAGAAACAAGTTCATATTATAAAGTTCTATGCAAGAATACAAAAGTAGGTTACAAGTATGTGCTGTGAATTTAGGAAAATGGTTTCAATACTTAGCTTCCCCAAGTGCAAAGCAATGAAGCAGGAGAATGGTGGGGATGTGGTTTTAGAGTTCTGGTAGCAGTGTCTATTCACCTAGGTGATCACACGGGGAGTGTCCATTTAGTAACTTGCTGAGGTGTTCTTTTTATAGAATGTATTTTTCTACATATAAAAGAGGAGAGAGTCCATGTGACTGCTGTGGGACAATGATCTTTTATCCTATCACTTGTATTATTTTTAATAAAATGCTGATTGGCCAGCAGCCAGGTGGGAAGTATAGGCGGGGCAACCAGGTAGAAAGTAGAGGCAGGGCAATGAGAATGCTGGGAAGAGGGAAGCACAGTCTGCAGTTGTGACCCAGATTCAGAGGAAGGAAGATGTGACTGCCTTGCCAAATAAGGTACTGAGTCATGTGGCTAACACAGACAAGAATTATGGGCTGATATAAGAATGGATTAATAAGAAGCCTGGGCTACTGGGCCAATCCGTTTATGATTAATATAGGCCTCTGTGTGATTTCTTTGGGACTTAACGGCTGCGGGAACTGGGCAGGACAGAAACCTCAGTCAACGATGTGACTACTTCTTTTATTGTGTGGTAGTATGTAGTTCATTTCACTGCATATTTTAAATTTAAACCCACTCATTTTACATGTTAAAATTTACCCAAAGCCAACAGAACTCCACTCATATTCTATGTCTTATACACATGTCTAAAGGCATGTGCTTGCTTTTACATATGTGTGTGGATGTTGCATTCTTTGGTGCAAGGAGTGTGGAGGCCAGAGACAGACATCAAGATGTCTTTCTCGATTGCTTCTCCACTTCATTTCTGAAAAAGAGTTTCTCACTGAACCTGGCATTCCCTCACATGCTGGCTAGACTAGTTAACCACCAAGACCCCAGGATCTGCCTATCAATACTTACCAGTTCTGGGGACAGTAACATTTTATCTTGGTGCTGGGGATCTGAATTCAGGTTCTCAGAAGGCTCTTTACTTATAGAGCCATTCACCATCCCCCCGGATTGTATTTTGTATCAGTACAGGAAATTTAGTATACTTAAGGTTGAGGCTGTAAAGTAGCAAGCCAAATATACATAGAACTTATGCAAAGAAATATCTGAAATTCATTTAGAAAAACTGAATATTTCCAAACAGTTGACTGCACTCATATATTTTTGGTTGTGAGCCTCGCCTTTAATGGTTGAGTCATCTCTCCAGCCCAGATCAAACTTTATGCCCCAAGAATTTTTATCTTCAGATTTTCCTAGCATTCTCATGTCTCTCTGTGTGTATGGGGGGGTGAGGGAAAAGAAAGGGGGGAGGGAAGAGAGAAAGAGAGAATATATAAGGACTTTGTTCTTCCCTAGTCATGCCAGCTTGGCAAAAGAATGCTGTCAATGAAGCATGGAACCTCTGAACTGTGTGATCACATGAAGCAAAAGCATACGATTTTACACATGCCTTCCCTCAGACAGAGTGAGACACATCTGCATGCTCATTCCAATACTGTGTGTATAAATTTCCTTGTCTCCCCAAAGAAAAAACATCTGATGGCCATGTTTTCTCCCCCATCCTAAAGACATCCAGTAATGGAAATACGTTTTTCTTTGAAAGATGCTGCAATGGGACTGTCTTTTGGGGGCTGCTTCTCTCCACACGATTAGTGATGGGTTTAACGAGGCTGAGAGGACACTAGAGGAGTTCCAAGCCAGTGGCTGTATTTTAAAAGAGGGTGAATTTACACAGCCCTGAATGTTCTCCCTCCGTCCTTCCCTCCCTTCCCCTCTCTCTTTCTGTATATGTGTAGAGGTCAAAGATGGGCCCACGAAAGGTCCTAGTGAGAACTTGACTGTTGGAAGCATTAGAACTTATGGTGAAGTTACTGTGAAGGCAGGAGTCAAAATTTATTCTAAGATAGGAGTGCACAGTAAAGCACTGTGCCAAGAAATAAAGTCAAGAAAGAAATGGAAAAGTACCCTGATACAACCAGAGGACTGAATAGGTAGAATGGACAGGCATGGATCCAAGCTAAGGTACAGGAGTTTAAGGACTAAGACATACTTTACTATTTCCTGGTAATTCATGTATAAAGGATTGAAGAATCTGGGATGTTTTAGATGTGAAAGTTGTAAACTGTAATATATACAAGTTAATTAGCAATATAAAAGTTTAGAGCTGTAGAGTTTAGAAATTATTGCTATCTAAGAAGGGGAATTTCTGTCAGGCCCCGAATCCCAAAGGGTAACTTCTTTCCACTTTAACCTCAGCATTCAACTCTGGTTCTCCTGCCAGCCTCCCAGCTTCTATCCTGCTAGTCCCCATTCCCAGGGCTGAGCTGGGCCTTCCTGCTCACAGCTTCACGCTGGAGGTCATCAGTGATCCTCAGCTGTAGCCCATGCCCAGGGTTTTGTAATTTTCTTTAGTCAGAATGCAAAAGAAGCCACCATCAATTTGTTACCTGAGTAGAGGTTGGGCTTTTTACCTCTTTGAAAAAACATAGAAGCAAAAAGCATCTCTTTGTCCCCATAGAACCGATCCTTCCTTAAAGTCAGAAGGAGACCTAAAAATGTGCCAGGAATGCTGGACCTGAGAGGTCCAGTTAACTTGAGCCTGGAGACAATGATTTTGCAGCTTGCTTCTACTGGTATATCTTCTCACAACCTTACACTCCCCTTTTCATTATTCTATATAACACAGAATCTCCCTCTCATAAGACTACCAATCCAGAAGGGAAGAAACTTTGCCTTATTCATCATGAGCCACAGCATAAGATACCATCTCCTAGAGACCATTTCTCAGCTTTTAAGCAATTTCAAACAATTAGGGTAAAACAGAGAATTAAAAGAAGAAAAAACTAAAACACAGCACCAAAGAATTATCAATCTTTTTTTGCCCAAATTATGTTATTCACACATTTGGGGTTTATGGATAATAGTTGCACTACAATTACTTTTTACTTGACATATCAGAAGTCCTAAATAAGCAAAAATTAGTATCACAAAAATGTTGACTTTTAAATCTTAACAGTGCAGTTAAATTCCAAAAAGTTTACAATGAAAGAAGCAACATTCCGATGAAGGCTTTCATTTGAGAAAGACAGAAATTCAAGGGCAGCCACACCAACCGGCAAACAGGGGACAACAACTTGATGATGCTTTATGACTTGATTCTTTACCACAGTGCCTGCAATGGAAAGCTAATGCAGCACGGAGTGAAAGTCATCTGCTCCGCTGCTGCTATAAAACCATTAGATACTGAGAAAAATGGAGAACTCTCCTTTCCTTGTGGCATAGTCAACCAAAGGCAAAAGTAACAAAGGAACAGATAAAGCTAAACAAGATAAAGCTTGTGATTTTAATATTCAATGAATCCAAAATAAACCAAATCCTCTTTTTTATAAATGCACGCAAAAAGAAAGAAAATTTGAACATTTCAAATTCTCAAACAACAACACTTCTATTGAACAACTGCAAGCACAGATAATAATATTAGTTTGAGTAACTACGAATTAAAAAAAATAAGTGAGGAAGTGAACTGGATGTGAGGATTTGTTACGTTTCCTAATTTTTCTAACAATACATTCAAGACAACTTGTTTTTAAAAATCCCAAGTTCTGTCCCTTCTTACAAATTCTAAGCATGCGAGCACTGATGTCATGTACGCAGCATCTGAACACCGGTGATGCCTGCCACTTCATGCAGATTTACAGATATAGCGACACATGTATTTGGAGAAAGTAAGGGTAAAACATGAAGATTTTTGTTTAAACACGAACAGCTTAAGTCCAGGAAGGAAAAACAAAAGTTCAAAGTCAAGAGAATGGCACTTCGTGGTTAATTCTTATAGATTTTCCTTCTTTTTCAAGATTTATTTGCTATTACACTGCTCTGCCTGAAGGTATGTCTGCACACCAGAAGAGGGCACCAGATCTCATTATAGATAGTTGTGAGCTACTATGTTATTGCTGGGAATTGAACTCAGGACCTCTGAAAGAGCAGTCAAATTGAGACAGCATGGAGTTGAGATGCCTTAGAGCTAAGACATACAGATGAGATGGAATCTAAAAGTTTCTTAAATCTAAGATACCTTTGTAGGTTTAACTCATTACTAGAGAGAAATGAGCAGACACTGAATTTTAAAGCAGATATTAACTAGGCCAATACCCTCAGTGGAGGGATTCAAAAGTTTTGTACCGACTTCTTTTAAAAGACAGAAAGATGCTCCTACAATGATTAATACTTGCAGATGAACACCTAAATACTGAAAAATGAAAACAATACCAGGTAGTGGTGGTGCATGCCTTTACCCCAGCACTTGGGAAGCACAGGCAGGTGATCTATGTGAGCTCAAGGCCAGATTGGTCTACAGAACAAGTTTCAGGACAAGCTACAAAGCTACATAGAGGAACTCTGTCAAGAAAGAAAGGAAGGGAGGGAGGGAGGGAGGGAGGGAGGGAGGAAGGAAGGAAGGAAGGAAGGAAGGAAGGAAGGAAGGAAAGAGGAAAGCTAGCAAGCTAAAAGCTGAGGCTGAATTTTTTGTATCTTGACCCTGAAGCTGGCATTGTTTTACTTGGAAAACTTACAAATTAAAAGAAACTCAGGAAAGTAACTGTTACTACATATTATAGCCATATATCCGCAAATATTATAAACTCAAAACAAGTTAATAAATGCCATTATTTTGATGACAGAAAAAATATGGGAACCATAAAGTAAATAATTAAAATTCCAAGCAGGACATATATCATTAAAGCTTGTGAAAATTTTTGGCATAGTTATATGTTGAGGAATTTTGGTGTGTGTATGTGTGTTTTATTTTATGTTTCTGTTCTTTCATTTTTGAGATAGGTTCTCACTCACTGTGCAGCCCTGGCTGGCTTATAACTTGTTTCATAGACCAAGGTAACCTTGAACATATAGAGATCCACCTGCCTCTGTATCCAGAGTGCTGGGATTAAAGGTAAATGTCACCACTCTTGTTGGTGGGGAATATTTCTCAATGACCAAACAAAATACTATACATATTTATTTACACTAAAAGAATAAAACAACAAAATACTGACATATAAATATCCTTTTAAACTTATTGTCCTTTTGTAAAGGCCATTTATTTAGTGAGGATTTTTTTTTTGAAAATTTACAAGTTCAAGGTAAACATTTTTAATTTTGATACAGATTAAAAGAGGCAATATAAGAAACAGAATAATGTTAAGAACTTATTTGTGAACTCAATATCAAGAGATGTGGTGATCTTCAAGGAAGCAGTGAGGTCCTGTCACTTACTACCCCTTGATTTGGACATAGGAACAAGTATTTGCCTAACTTTGACAAAGCACCACCAAGTTTACAAGAAGATGAAATTTTAAACAATGATGCATTTCTCTTATTTATGTGTGAGGTGTTTTTGCTTGCACACATGAATGTGTACTGCTGGTGCCCATGGAGGTAAAAAAATAAATGGGGTCAGGTGCCCTGGAATTAGCTGGAGAAACAGTTCTTCACTTTTCTCACACTCTCACACTATCTCTAAGTAGATACTATACTTTACAGTTTCCAGATAAATCATGTAAATTAGATTTCCAGGGCTTATATCAGCTTGAAAGTTGTTAAAAGGAGAACATGATATTCTTGGGAAATAACTGTCTAACCCTAAAGTAGCAAAAACTGCGCCTTTACTTAGTGATGACACACTACTGGTGCTTTCTTCTTGGACAATTTGTAAAGGCCTTGATGTCAGTGGTCTACATTTAGTAGACATAACTCTCTACCTGAGTTTTCTGAAAGCTTACATGATGGCAGCCTTCAGTTCTCTTAGATTTCCATTCCAACTGGGCAGTTACTAACAATGCTCACAATGGTCTTTACAGTTATGTCATACATATTTCATGATGATCTTTATGTAAGACATTTTGTGTTTTCTCAAATGTCACCTTATATAAAACACATAGAATTATAGCTATAATGTCAAATACAAAATTCCACTGAAAAGAGGTTTTGTAACACCAAATTAAACAGTCAAAACTTACATTATTTTTAACATAGAAGAACTGGTGTGAGCCAAACATATGTGCTAATATCATTAGTCTTGCAGCTATATCAAAGCAAAGAGCAGACTTTTTAAAAATTGCATTAAGGACTAGAGGTTGTGATGGACTCACTTTAAGGAGGGGAAACCATCACAAGTTTTCAATTTTATGCCCTTTTTAAAGTTATGGACAAATTCCAATCCTAGGAATTTGAGAAAAAATAGGTAGACACCAAAGGCTTCTGTGGCTAAGAAAGCAGTCTAATGTTTGTGACTAGTTGTTTTTTTTTTATCTGCAAATTGCTGTTCTCTGTTATATGCACCTGTGTGGTTTATGTACTTAACAGTATGTGTTATGGATTTTAAAATGACTTCTGAAAGACTGACCAAAAATTATTATCCAAATTTTTAAAAATCGATATAGTTTAGGTCAATCAAAAGGGTCAGGGAGCCTCCAGTCCAACCCTTCACACCCAAGCAGACACCTGTGCTGAAGTCTCCATTTCCAGATCCTCCTAGACGGGTACTCTGTAGTGTGCCCCGTATTAGAGTTCTGGGAGAGGCTGCACCGGCACAGCCTTATATGCCTTGCTCTGCTGCAGTGTATTTTATGTTCCTTTTCATTTTCATCTGTATTATATTTTGTTTTAAGGAAGATAAACTTCTTTTTTGTTGTTGTTGTTTGTTTTCCAAGACAGTGTTTCTCTGAGCAGCCCTTGCTGTCCTGAAACTCTCTCTGTAGACCAGGCTGTCCTCAAACTCACAGAGATCTGACTGCTTCTGTGTCTGGAGTGCTGGTATTAAAGATGTGTGCCACTACTGCCTCACTATAGTAAGTGATTATATTTCATCACCATATAAAATCAAAGGTTAAAAATGACAAACTAATTTTTAAAAGTCCTTTAAAAAGAGAGGAACGTCACATCGTACACCTCACATTCCTGCATAAGTAAATGTTATGTCACTACCAATTACTCTAAAATAGAAATTAGTAGCATAAGAGAAAATTCAAAACATTTACTTTTTAGCCAGGCAGTGGTGGTGCACACCTTTAATCCCAGCACTCAGGAGGCAGTGGCAAGTGAATTTCTGAGTTCGTGGCCAGCCTGGTCTGTGAGTTCCAGGATAGTCAGGGCTACGTAGGAAAATTCTGTTTCAAATAAACCAAAAACTAACCAACAAACAAAACAAAACAAAAAGATCATCATTTAGGGTTTCATCTAAATTATTAAAATAAAGATTTAAATTAATAAAGCCCATTTTCATATTTTTGAATTATATTTAGTAATAAATGTGTGGCCATGGTGGAAATGGGTTTTATTTTTCTCTTATATATGTTGTTATTCTCTTCCTCCACACCCATCCTCCTTACGCACCTGTGTGAAACAGCCCCCCAGGCACCATGCTTGTTCGTGAGGATGTTGAGAATCTTCTGCTTTAGCTGGTTCGCTGTCACGTGGTCACGGTGCTTGGCAGCACTGATGAGGTGGTCACACATCTTCTCCTCCTCTCTCCTGTCAGCAGCATACTGTGCACACTGTGACTGTGAAGGCATGCAACAAGTAAGAACACACTATGAAGAGTGGAAAAATGCTGCCCACCCTTAACCTAAAGGAAAGAAGAACTGAATTTCAAACCGCCATTTGACATACTCTAAGACTGTTCTAAGAAAGGCAGAACCACTTTTCGAATTAGAAAACAATGTGTTCTTTTGAAAAGTATATGTAAAATACTTTGAGAAAAGTTCCATAATTAATGCTTTTCTACTTTGGGTCACTTCTTTTTTTTAAAATGATTTTTGTTGAGCTCTACATTTTTCTCTGCCCCCTTCCCTGCTTCCCCCCACCCCTTCAACTCTTCCCCAAGGTCCCCATGCTCCCAATTTACTCAGGAGATCTTGTATTTTTCTACTATCCATGTAGATTAGATCTTAGGGTTCTCACTCTTAAATCTTATATCAGTGTCAAAATTAATCATTAAGAAGAAATAATTAAAAAGTTCACTAAACTTAAGTCTACTTTTTAAAACCAAGTTAACATGCCTCACTTAAAATAAAGATATATGATTCCGATAATTACTTTGAAAACAAAAACCTTGTCTCTTGCCATATAATTTTTTGCTTCCTGAAAGACAATGTAGCATAGAAAAAAATTACTTAGATATTTAGCAGATGGATTTTGTTTTGTATTTTAAGCAGACTATGTTTGCTTTTTGCCCCAAATTCCCGATCTGTAAAATGAGAAGCTAAGACAACGTTTTTCCAGGTTCTCATCTAACTCTAGTATTTAATGTTTCAAAAGCTCTCACAAGAATCATTTTTAGTCTCATCTTCCCAGGTCCATAGCCCTCAGCTGTCATATCTGCATCTTATTTCTATTTTATGATGCTACCTTTTTATGCAAACCTCTGATGCAGAGCTGAGAAGACACTTGAGTTTTAGATTAGCTACTGTGAAGACTGACTCAGCCTGTGATTTTTAGAGTTACATTTCAAACATCTAAGAAAATACATGTGACCAGCTCCAGTTATGACCACTGTGCAAAGACCTGTTGCATAGGAGGCATGGAGACACAGTCCTGTCTGCTGACACACACTCCAGGCAAGCTTTCTTGTCTGCAGAAAGAACCCATAACAATCTAAGAAGAATTAATTCATTATTCAATTTATCTTTTTGTACAGGGAATCACCAATTAGTACAAAGATCTGCTGCAATAATGTGGTTAATATTTCATTAGCGCATTGGAGGGTAAAATTAAATTTTCATTTTTCTTCCTTAACAATTATAGTATTAACTAAGGAAAAAGTCTTAACTGTGAAGTACCTAGCTCAAATTAAATACATTTCCCTTAACTGCAGAGCTCTATGAGGGCTACAGACAATTGTCAAGCCTAGTCAAATGTCACACCATCTGCATTTTTTTAAAACTTAAAACTGATATATTTAGTATACACACACACCCTCTACACACACAAATACATACACAAATACAGACAGATACACAGACATACACATACAAGCACATATATATACACACACACATACATACAGACACAAATACAGATACATATACTCACAAGCACATAGCTGTATATACACACAGATACACAAACAGACACATACACATTCTAACATGAAGTAAACAAATGTAAGCATTTGAGCTGAAAAACCAGTTGGTATCCGTTAAGTAACAGTGACTATTTTCTCAAAGTTAGACTTCTATTGGCAGTATACACTGTGGATATGAGTCCTAAAAGTTAGACTATATTGGGCAGAATACACTGTGAATATGAGAACTAAAAGCATCCAGCCTTCATGTCCACTACCTTCAGAAGCTTTCACTACTCCTCCTGCACAACCACAGGGAGTCTAAGCTCACCGCTACCTCAAAAAAAAAAAAAAAGCAACACTGGGGTGAGTCTGAGAAAATCTTACTTCTCTACTAGGGAAGCCACAGATGCACTTAAAATACAGAGACAGAACATTGGGATTGTTAAATAATCATTGTGGTCAGAAGAGCAACTACAAAACAATGTCTAAATATTCCTTCTGTGGGACAGTATAAACAGATGAGAAAGAAACACTGCCCTTATCTTAATTTCCTTTTGATTAAATATGTGCTAAAAGGTCATAGCTAATATCTGCTTGCCTGAAAATATATTCGAAATGTTTCATAAGACAAATATTGGTCTGTTATAGTCCCACAGAAAAACCTGATTTTTTTTAGTATAACTATAATTGTCTCAAAATTGATTCTGCAGACAATTCAGTTAAAGTTCTAAATCTTATTTACTTCCATAGTCAAAATGCAATTAAAGATTCTTTTTTTATCTGGCGATGGATGGAGATAGAGAACCACATTGGAGCACTGGACTGAGCTCCCAAGGTCCCAATGAGGAGCGGAAGGAGGGAGAACATGGGCAAGGAAGTCAGGACCACGAGGGGTGCACCCACCCACTGAGACAGTGGGGCTGATCTATTGGGAGCTCACCAAGGCCAGCTGGACTGGGACTGAAAAAGCATGGGATAAAACTGGACTCTCTGAACATGGCAGACAATGAGGGCTGATGAGAAGCCAAGGACAATGGCACTGGGTTTTGATCCTACTTCATGTTCTGGCTTTGTGGGAGCCTAGCCAGCTTGGATGGAGGGGGGAGGACCTTGGACTTTCCACAGGGCAGGGAACCCTGACTGCTCTTTGGACTGGAGAGGGAGGGGGAGAGGAGTGGGGGGAGGGGGAGAGAAATGGGAGGCCGGGAGGAGGCGAAAATTTTTTTTTTAATAAAAATAAATAAATAAATAAAGATTCTTTTTTAAAATTCTGACAACTTATATATAACAATATTTTTCAAAAAAGAAATAATTCACTTTTTCTAGCCATCCAAAATACTACATTATATCCTGATAAATATCCAACAATTTATTGCTAAAGTGATATGAAACTTAACTTTGGCAAACTACCTGACACTATACTTTTTTATTGATGTTTCAAACAGTTTTTTAAATACAGTATTTACAATGCCATACATGAAGTGCCTGCTATCCATCTGACCAGTCAAGGGGTGTCTGTTTGTATGAAAGTGACAACAGATGTTTTTCTGTCTTATGCTTTTCAGTTGTCAAGGTCAGAGATCAGCAGACCTAGTCCATCAATGTGCACGACTCAGTGAGCTGCTCTACTGAGATAAAAACCCCATGGAACCTAAAGTGGTTGGCTCTCTTCTCTAGCTTTACTTATTGGCATGATGCACCAAGAAAATGAACTGCTGCAGTTATTAACTTTAAGGCCACCAGGTCTGTGAACGCCAAACATCAGACCATCTATGTATTTCTGAAATGCACCGTTTCAAAAACTGAGTGACCTGAAATACTGAACTGCTGTATTTAAAAGAGTGAAACTAGGAGATCTGCTGAACGGCATGTGAGTCCATTCATAAACCACACAAGCATCCATGTGCACCTAGTTGTCATGCAAAGCTCTACTAGACTAAGAACAAGGCTTTTGGAATCTCAGGGTTCTAAGTGTCTGTATAGTAGTCGAGAATAACGTCGGGCTCCCCTTCCCCATGGTGAGGACAGGACAGAGTGACACGATGTTAATGTATCAGTGTTTTGACTGATACCGAGGAAGTCTCTAAAAACACGACCTCAAATGCCTCCAGTGGCATTCCCTCTTCCAGTATGTCACATGTCAGGTAACAAATGGGTGATGCTTGACTTAACCTTACCTCAAACTCTGCATGCTTATGCACATCTTCTGCTCTCTGTCTGTTCAAGATGAACTCAGCTTCGTTAGCAACACGGACTATGTGGTCTTTCATAGCATGGCACAGCAATCTGAAAGACAAATACCGATGGAATTACTATTTCCTCATGGCCTTTTTCTTTGGAGGAGTGTCCAATTATTTTACAATAATACGATTTTACTATTTCAAAAGTTATGAATAAAACTTACGTAAAGCTAGATTATAAAGGAGAGGATAAATCTGACCATAACTGCAGCAAGGCAAATGATAGGCCTGAAGAACTTCTACAACTCCCACATGAGGAGATTCTAAAGTCTCAGAACTACAATGAAACAAGGGTTTAAACAAATGCAACAGTAAGGCTCATTGCTAAGCTACTTCTTAAAAACTCAAGCTTTTCAAATGTAACAGGCAGTCAAGTGCTACTTCCTGCATCCCCGTTATCCAGCTTCAGATTCTAACAGGCAGATCCTGTTGTGTGTTTCCTTGTGTGGCATGGACCATAGACCAGCATTATGAGTCTCCCCAGCATGCTCTTATGTGGTGATAGAGTGCTCAGCAATCTGCTTTCCACTTGCTTTCCTCAAAAGTTTCCTGCCTTAGAGAGTTTGTGACTCTGACACTAACTTGTTTTTTCTTTGAGGCAGTTCTTTCCAGAATGGTGGCACTGTTCTGCAGCAATATTTTGACACTCACACTTCTATTTTCTTGGTGGCGTACTCTGTAGCTTCTTGTGTTTTTGTCCCTTTTTATCTGTCTTAAATTATGTATTATCTGGGGGGGGGTACTGGGGCAGAAGGCAAACTCAAAGGGACGGGTAAATGAATGGGATTAAAATACATGATGTGCCGGGCGTTGGTGGCGCACGCCTTTAATCCCAGCACTCGGGAGGCAGAGGCAGGCGGATCTCTGTGACTTCGAGACCAGCCTGGTCTACAGAGCTAGTTCCAGGACAGGCTCCAAAGCCACAGAGAAACCCTGTCTCGAAAAACCAAAAAAAAAAATAAAAAAAAATAAAATAAAATACATGATGTAAAAGACACATTGAATAGATAAAAAGAAAGTTAAAAAAAAGAAACCAACAATCAGTAAAATGAAGTACCTTGTCCTATGCCAAAATTTTAAAAACTTCTCATAACTTCATTTTTATATTTCACCTTGATTAACTAATATTTCAGAAGTAAAACCTGTACTTTTAATTACTTTAAATACTGCCAGTATCCTTTGAGTAATAATTAAACATATTTTCATTTTGTCAGCTAAAAGCAGTGAAACTTCTTTTGTGTATATTTTAAAAAGATTTTAGTTTTTTAAATTATGTGTTAATAAGTGTGTCTCTGTGTATGTTCACATGTTTCTGGGTACTTGTGGAGAGCAGAAGAGGACATCAGATCTTCTGGAGATGCTGTAAGCCACCTGATATAGAGCCTGGGAACCAAACCTGGTCCTTTCCAAGAGCAGGTGGTGTGCTTACCTGTCAAGCCATGTCTCCAGCCCCTCCCATGCTTATCAAACATTTCCTTTTGCAAATAGTACTTCTGATCTTCTATTAAAGAGCAAATTTACCAAGTTCCTTCTTATTTGGAAAGTATGAGAGTCCGCAGCTCTCAGTCTCTCTATATTACCGAGGTCTTTTTAAAAATTCAGTTTTCATGCTTATATTTATTCATTGCCAGGTTATTCCCTTCTGAGTCTGTAATCTGAAGTATTATTTTCAAGAACACAAGCTTTGGTTTTCACAGTTCAATAACAACACGAATTATTTGTCCTTGTTCAATTGTCCCAAGTTACAATTAGAATGGCATCGGCTTGACTTGCTCTAGAATTTGTATTTATGGGGATGGTGACATGCTCAGTGGCTAAGAGCACTTGTGCTGCAATAAGGACCTGAATTTTAGAAGCCAGGCCAACCTGTGTGCACCTGTATCCCAGCACTGGGAGCCAAGATAGGTGGGTCTCTCAGTGCTCACTGGCCAGTCAACCTAACTCAAAAGGTGTCTTGGGGTTCAGTAAGAGACCCTGTTCCCAAGGCAATAAGACAAAACATTAGAGACAGGCACTCCACTTCTCCCTCTTCTGCAAGCATGTATGCACACCTACACACGTGTGCATTACACAATACATCACAAACACTCCAACGTGTAAGAAAAAACACTGCAATATGTATTTGTGAAATACCAACTCATAGTAATTTCTCCTATATTTACCACTACATTTGATATACTTATGGCAGACAAGTCCTCTTCATTGGTAACCACAGAAAAGCCAAAGTAGAAACTATTACATATCCCTGACATTTGTAAAAAGTTGATGAAATCTAATTTTTAAAGTTATGTATTGTTAAGAGGCCTGCATAGCCAATATTTTTCTAATTTATCAAAGTTGAATTTCATTGACCTATTTTAATATTTTCCCAACAAATTAGCTGCAGAATCTGCATGGCACCTTTCACTAAGAAAGCTGAGTGAATGGATCCTTTATTTCAGAACTGTAATATAAAATCTCAGTTGCTCTGAATTTGTGTTTAACCATGTTGGAAAATTTTGCTACAACCTGTTTGGCTCTGCTTTGAAATAAACACACCTACTCTGCGATGAGGATTGGTCTGTGTAACTAGGCATTGCTCATGGAGGACTCACGGAAATGTTACCAGTAGTATGAGTTCAAACGAAGACCCTGCGACATAAAGCCGCATCACTGCAGAGGGACAGACAGACACTCTATAGTGATGCTGTCCTGGCACAGCACAAATGATCAAAAGAGGACCTGGGAAAAGTGGTTGCTGTATAATTAGGAAGACCGGAGTTTGGATCTACACACCCACATAAAGCCAGGTGAGGTGGCACACATCTATTATCTCAGCATGGGGGAGGCAAAGAAAGGAAACCCGTGGGCTTCACTGGTAAGATTGTCTACCAACAGATGAGCTCCAGGATCAGTGATGGACTCTCTCAGAGAGTAAGATGGAATATCATAGAGGATGACCTCTAGCCTTTGGGGGTACATACACTACATACACGCACACACAAACATACATACATAGGGGACTGGAGAGAACTACAAAGTTAAAACACTAACTTGATGAAGTTATTGGTTTAGTTTGTAGATGAATATGCTTCAAGAGAGGGATGTGAATTGTGAGCACTTAACTCAGTGCTTCTGCTGAGCACATGCTAAATGTTGAAGCGAAGTGAAAGGAAACTAATATGTGCACATTACTGTGGATTACAAAACTAAAATAGGCTAAGAGAAGATAGCAGGAATGAAGGACTCCTGGTGCAGCTGGCTATGAGGTCTCATTCCTAGGAGCAGAGCAGGGGAATGACAAAGTGCAGAGATGGGTGAGTGTTGTGTTGTAACTAAACACTGGCCTCAGACACAACAGAGAGAAACACCAATTATCTGCAATTCTGTCTAGTGTCCCCAACCTGTTTCTTACTCATGCTGAGGAGATGAAAACTATTCACCACAGTAGCTCACAACTTTCCACCCTACTTCATTCCCTCTACCTACCGCCACACAGAGGATAAGAAACATTGCTAGGATGAGGGCTGATAAGAAGCCAAGGACAATGGCACTGGGTTGTTTTTTTTTTAATTTATTTATTTATTAAGGATTTCTGCCTCCTCCCCGCCACCGCCTCCCATTTCCCTCCCCCTCCCCCGATCAAGTCCCTCTCCCTCATCAGCTTGAAGAGCAATCAGGGTTCCCTGACCTGTGGGAAGTCCAAGGACCACCCACCTCCATCCAGCTTTAATAAGTTGAGCATCCAAACTGCCTAGGCTCCCCCAAAGCCAGTATGTGCAGTAGGATCAAAAACCCATTGCCATTGTTCTTGAGTTCTCAGTAGTCCTCATTGTCCGCTATGTAAGTCCGGTTTTATCCCATGCTTTTTCAGACCCAGGCTAGCTGGTCTTGGTGAATTCCTGAAAGATCATCCCCATTGTCTCCGTGTGTGGGTGTACCCCTCGCGGTCCTGAGTTCCTTGCTCGTGCTCCCCCTCCTTCTGCTCCTGATTTGGACCTTGAGATTTCTGTCCAGTGCTCCACTGTGGGTCTCTGTCTCCTTTCATCGCCTGATGAAGGTTAATATTCAGGAGGATTGAACCTACCCCTGGACCCAGCAATACCGCTCTTGGGAATATACCCAAGAGAGGCCCTATCATACAACAAAAGTATATGCTCAACTATGTTCATAGCAGCATTGTTTATAATAGCCAGAACCTGGAAACAACCTAGATGCCCTTCAATGGAAGAATGGATGAAGAAAGTATGGAATATTTACATATTAGAGTATTACTCAGCAGTAAAAAACAAGGAATTCTTGAAGTTTGCGTACAAATGGATGGAAATAGAAAACACTATCCTTAGTGAGGTAAGCCAGACCCAAAAAGAGGAACATGGGATGTACTCACTCATATTTGGTTTCTAGCCATAAATAAAGGACAGTGAGCTTATAATTCGCGATCCTAGAGAAGCTAAATTAGAAGGTGAATCCAATGGCACTGGGTTTTGATCCTACTTCATGTTCTGGCTTTGTGGGAGCCTAGCCAGTCTGGATGTTCACCTTCCGAGACCTGGATGGAGAGGGGAGGACCTTGGACTTTCCACAGGGCAGGGAACCCCGACTGCTCTTTGGACTGGAGAGGGAGGGGGAGAGGGGTGGGGGAAGAGGGAGAGGAGTGAGATGAGTGGGAGGGAAATGGGAGGCTGGGAGGAGGTGAAAAATTTTTTTTCAATTAAAAAAAAAAAAGAAACATTGCTAGGGGAAAGGTCCAGGCCCCTGCCTCCTACTATATCTAGACTGAGCAAGGTATCCATCCAAAGATAATGGGTTCACAGCAAACATCTACAAGCAGTATGGATAAATCCTGGTGCCACTGCCAGTGGCCTGCAGTCTGCCCCAGCCATACAATTGTCATCCACATTCAGAGGGACTAGTTTGGACCTATGCTGGCTTCTTCCCTGTCTGGCTAAAGTCGGTGAGCTCGCATTAGCTCATGTAGTCTTCTAAGAACTAACATACATACCTTTCTCTTTGAAGTTTCCTATCTTAGACACTTAAATGGAACCAAATAAACACAGACTCTTCTTCTAGCTTCTTTCAGACAGTGTATTTTTAGGCCCATCTACATACAGCATTTGTGAGTACATCACTCCTTTTAAAGAGCCCAATGACATTCTGTTCTTTGCATATGGCACACTCTCCTTAGGCATTTATCAGGTCATAAACACACGGGTTGTTTGTAGTTTGAGCTATTGTAAACATTTGTGTTCCATTCTATTAAGGTTATGCATGCATAAAGGTAAAACTTCTGGTCTTATTGTAAGTCTATATTTAAATTCTGAAGAGTCCTTTCCACAGTGGGTGATCCTTTTGGATTCCTGAGCCACTAAGGACATTTTTGTGACAATCCCCACAATTTTAAGGTGGATGGATACTCAGTGCACCCTGACCCATATTTCTACAATGACTTCTGATGGGACCATTTTTTTAAAAAAAATTTCCCACAAATCATTTACAAATCTTCTTTGGAAAAAAATACTTGTATCAAACCCTTTGCCCATTGTTAAATTGGAACCATTACACATTTTGAATTTGGGTTACAGGTCCTTAATATATACTATTAAGCCACTATCATACATGTTAGTGAGAAGTGTTGTTCTAACCCCATCATTCTCTTAATTTCTTGGTAATTCCTTCAGAAAACACAAGGGTTTGGTTTCTGGCAACTACTGCTAAATCTATCTTTCTTTGGTTGGGCTTTTAGCATCAAACCTAGGAAAGTTACTGCCAAGTTTAAACTCATACAGATTGTTGAAGATTCCTTATCTTATTAAATTCTTTTTCAGTTTTTTATTTATTATGTATGTGTATGAGTGTTTTATCTGCATGCATGTCTGTGTACCATGTGAATTCAGTGCCCTCAGAGGTCAAAAAAGGGAGTCCGATCCTCTGGAACTGGAGTTGTACATGGTTGTCAGTTGCTATGTGGGTGCTGGGAACCAAACTTGGGTCCTTTGCAAGAATAGCCAATGTTTTTAATCACTGAGCCATCTCTACAGCTCCATTACTTTAGTTTTTTGTGTGTATGTGTGCACACATGCATGCACGTGTGTTACTATGTTTTGAAGAACTTAAGATAATGAAATTATTCTTAATACTGATTTACAAAACTGTTGTGAAAACAGTAGGTGCTCTTTTAGGACATGTTACTTAGGTGTAACCTTAGAATATTGGTTTAGAACAGTTGTTTTCAAGGTACATTCTACTAACAGTAAAACATTAAAAGCAGAGCATCTATTAAAATCCTCTTTATACAACAAATGTTTTAGGAAACAAAATTCTGCTAAAAACAGGCCATGAAACCTTTTGCATTCTCTAAATCTTATTTTTTAAAAAGTTGATAGTTATTCAAGATTCTATGTCCTGTCAAGACAATGGTTAAAGAAATATTCATTATAACTACCCCTGTTCTGCTTTAATTCTCAGCTAAATAACCAAGATGTTTGTTGGGTTAATTTCTGTGAGTCCATTACCAGACTGGATGCTAGTATCTAGGAGAAGGAGCTAATGTTAGGTCTAAGAAAGTCTGAGAGGAAATGGCAGAGTGATTGTGAACTGTAACAATATAAGTTCAAGATCAGAGACATGGCAGGGCTACAGAGGACGCTTGGTTTGTGTCATTCTATCCCACTTAACTTTTAATATTAATAAGAGTGGGAAAACATGAGTCAATGGCATAAAAAGCAAAGTTGGATCAAAATATAAAAACCAATAAGCCCAACAGTACAACTAGCCACAATATAATACAAGGATATAAGAAAGACATGCATGTGTTTCCTTGGTGATGTTTCCAAGCTATTCTGTGTTCCTATGATCACATGATTTCTTTCTGAAGGGGAAGATGGTTGCTACTGTGTGTTGTAAACATGTAAATGAGTCTCAGTAAATCTAATTTCTTATTGTTCAGTCTACCAGTACAAGTTTTAAGAACTAGACAAATCCTAGTTACATGATGATTTAATCCTACCTAAAATACTTTTCCTTTGTAAAAGATGACAGGTAGTGTCATTGCTTTTACCTTTTCACTGATGACAAAGTAGCCCAACAGCCTACAAAGCACATACATATACATGTGTAGGTGTTTGGCATAAAATATGCCACAAACAATGAGGCAATACTGACTCTACCATATTGGTAACACAGAAGATATCTGCTCTTGGGTGAGCTGTGTGTGAGGTACTCAATTTTATTCCACTTCTTTCAAACCCTATCTGGATATCACTTACATATATACTGACAATAAAACTGTACTGGTTGGTCTGTGTGTCAACTTGACACAAGCTAGAGTCATTAGAAGAAGGAGCCTCAGCTGAGGAAATACGAGTCAGCTGTAAGGCATTTTCTCATTTAGTGACAATGAGAGAGGCCCCAGCCCACAGTGAGAAGTGTCATTCCTGGGCTATTGGTCCTGGATTCTATAAAAAGGTAGGCTGAGCAAGCCATGGGAAGCAAACCAGTAAGCAGGTCCCCTCTATGGCCTCTGTATCAGTTACTGCCTCCGGGATCTTGCTCTATTTGAGTTCCTGTCCTGACTTTTTTCAGTGATGGACAGAGTATTGAAGTGTAAGCCAAATAAACTTTTTTTTAAAAAAATATTTATTTATTTATTATGTATACAATGTTCTGTCTGTGTGTATGCCTGCAGGCCAGAAGAGGACACCAGACTTCATTACAGATGATTGTGAGCCACCATGTGGTTGCTGGGAATTGAACTCAGGACCTTTGGAAGAGCAGACAATGCTCTTAACCGCTGAGCCATCTCTCCAGCCCCCAAATAAACTCTTTCCTCCCCAACTTGCTCTTTGGTCATGGTGTTTCACTGCAGCAATAGAAACCCTATGACAAAAAGCAAGTGAAATTTCATGAGTTCTTAATATTTGTCAGGAACATGGAGAACTGATTATAGAGCACACCGATTGCCTTGCATAAATAATTTGATCCCTACACCTCAGTTGTTATCTTATTAGAGGGACACAAATAGCTTTTTATTTACATAAGAAACAAGTGTTTGTTTGACTTTTTAGTAGATCATCATTCCAGGTTAGCATTTAACAGCTTTCAGAGTGAAGAAAGATTGGAAAAGCAGAATCAAACTTCTATTTTAACTTAATACAAGTTTGTTTTGTGTTGGTAAATACACTATAGGCAGGACACTGGGGTACAGTATATGCCTGGTTCAGTGTCAAGCAGGAGGTAAGGCCATATAAGTACAGGCTAGCTATATAGTTTTCACGTTATATGTAATTAAGTGTAGATTAAAATTTGTGTATTATTTTATTTATTTAGTGTGTATGTACATGCACACATGCGCACACACATACACACACACACTTATGCACTCATTCAAACTTGAGCTGTTTGCTGGTGCTTACATTTGGATGTCAGGGGATAAGTCTAGGGAGCTCAGTATATTCTGAGAGTTGAACTCAAGTCCTCAGGCTTACACAGCCAGTGCTTTTACCTACTAAGCCACCTTCCCCTAACTTCTTTCATACAGATATAACTTATATATAGTAAAAATAACTCATTTTAAATGCACCATTTGATAAATAGTCAAATAAACTTTTTCATATAAACTGCCATATGTAGCACCAGTTGCCCAGTTCCTATTTCTATAATTTTGTCTTTCGTTGATAGTGACATAAGTGGGAAATATTTACACTTGCTGATTGTGGACTCCATTTTGTTGCTGTAGTATTACTTGGTTACGACTCACTTTTTCATTGATATCTGATTATTTTCAATGTTGTCTGAAATGAATAAAACTTCTGTGAACATTCACCCACACATTTTAACAGTAACTTTTCATTTTGTTGGACTTATACCCAGGCTTAAGATAATTGGGTCATAAAGGAAGTGTATGTTTGATCTGCTAAGATTCTAACTCAATAAGCAGTCCTCCAGGTGGAGGGACATTTGACATGTCTGCATATGGTATATAGCTCTACTGCACTTTTTCAAAGTAGTTCAAAACTGAATTTCTCTAATAAAAAGATTTTGTACATCTTTTCAAATGGTGCCTGACCATTTATATACCAATTTCAATGGTGTTTGAACGTTTTGCTCAATCCAAATTATTTTTTATTTATCATCTTTTTTTCTTTATTGAGAAAAGGAAAAAAAAAAAACAAGTTTCTGCCTCCTCCCAGCCTCCCATTTCCCTCCCCCTCCTCCCACCCTTCTCCCCCTCTCTCTCCAGTCCAAAGAGCAGAGAGCTCCCAAGGTCCCAATGAGGAGCAGAAGGAGGGAGAACATGAGCAAGGAAGTCAGGACCACGAGGGGTGTACCTACCCACTGATAGAGGGGCTATCAATTGGGAGTTCATCAAGGCCAGCAGGACTGTGACTGAAAAAGCATGGGATAAAACTGGACTCTCTGAACATGGCGAACAATGAGGGCTGATGAGAAGCCAAGGACAATGGCACAGGGTTTTGATCCTATTTATCATCTTTTAATGATTACTCTAGTGAGGGTCTGACTGCATACTTTATAATACACAAAGGAAGTCCAATATCCTGCAGCCCAAGGAGTTCTGTTATTTATATCCACTAAGTCTGAAATTCTTGTTTCTTTCCTATTTCTGGCATCATTTTGTTGGGGAATATTATTTTAAGGTGTGCGACTTTTGTTTATGCTGCATTTGTTTAACTCTGTGAACGCTGTGATTTTTTTGCCTGTCTAGAACACCTGATGGTCTGATAACTAGCAAGGCAGGTGAGGCTGGCAGGCAGAGAATAAATAGAAGGAGAAATGAGAAGGAGGGAGAGGAATGAGAGAAAGAGGAGAGGAGGACATCAGGGGCCAGACACCAAGCGCTACAGCAAGCCACGGAAAAAGAAGTAATGAAAGGTAAACAGAAATAGGAAAACATGAGAGCCCAGAGGCAAAAGGTAGTCAGAATAATTTAAGAAAAGTTGGAAAGAAACAAGCCAAGTAAAATCTGGGTATTCATAACTAAGAATAACCCTCTGCGTATGATTTATTTGGGAGGTGAGTGGTGAGCCCCTCGAAAGAGCCAAAAGAGCACAATCAACCAAACACATTATGAACAATAAACTCAATTAAAGGATGTTTACACAGTATTATTTTTTCTATATAATTTAAAATCATATTTGAGTTAAGGAATTATCAACTATATAATAATATAGTTGCTCATTAATTTGTATATACCCAAATTCCAAATTTTATAAACTGTGCCATCTTATGGCCATTTCTTTTTTGTTCTGTCACTATTTTATTTCACACACATATATATTTATGTATGCACAAATATACATAAATATATACATACATACATCATCTTCCTCATCTCCCCTTTTCATTAAGGATCATACATCCTGACTTTCTTCATATAAGGCACTATTCAACAAATTATTGCCCTTTCAGCTTATGTAGTCATCTGTAAAAGGTGGAAAATTCTGTGTGTGAGAATATAGAAATGAATGTGAGCAGCCCACTGGCCCATGCAAAATGAGGTGTTGGGATACTTAACTAGCTCTACATTGTCCCTACAAGCCTTGTGCCCATCTGACACCTCTGCTAGTAAAATGCTGTGACCCACATCAAAGAAATGCCTGAGCAGACTGAAGATGAGCATATCCATCAGTGTCAGAGATGAACAAACCATGCTGGTTTAAAGGCTGGGAGCTTTCCATCTGGCTTGGCCAGTCTAGGAGCTGGATACCAGGAAGAGCAACTAAAGGAACACTGCAGTTTTTATAGGTTGTATTTGTGTAAGTAGCACAGTGAACTGAGGACATGGACTTCCACAAGGACCAGAGACAAATTTTACAAGCCCAAGGACTATTCAAGTTTGACTCTTCACGCCTCAAGCAGCACTGAACAATCTCTCATCAACCTTCCAAATCCAAGGAATAAGGTGATAAAGGGCCTACATAGTAAAGTGGTGCAGCTGAAGACCCGGAGCCTGACTGCCTCCCTGGCTTGTAAGATACAAAGTCTCCCACTCTCTCACTGATCTTTCTACTACTGTACACAATGCTATAGCAATCTGGCATGTAGCCTTTACCATTGCAAAATAACACTGCCATCTACAAACTTCACACTCAGGAACTTCTCAATTGAATTAGGGACAACTTAGAATATTTAAAGCACATTTATGATTATGTCTTGGGCTATAGTTGTAGCAGTCTTTTCAGGCTTGGCCTGCCAGAATTCTTAAAATCAACCTAGTTATAGCCTATCGCAGTTCTTTTGCTCTTCCAAGGAAATTTTTAAGTCAGCTTGTCAATCTCTACAAAAAACAATATAAAGCAACATCATTATCAACAACCCAAAATATCTACCAAGGACCTTAGGCCTGAGTTATCAGTTTAGAAAAATCCATGGGCAGAGCAGAGTTGTGCATTTATTGAATTTTTAGTTTTTATAAAATATACTGTAATTTTTGTATACATTAGAAGGATATTTCTAAGCAATTCACTTTACTTTTGATTTGAACCTTTTATGAAAATGCTATCATAATAGTATTTGAGTGCTGATCTTGTACCCTATTTTCCTGATTCATTTAGTAGTTTGAGTAATTTGTTTGGCCATCTTGGGATGCCTCTTTAAATGAACTAGCTAAGACCTCTGGTCAAACGCCCAAGAGAGAAAAAAAATCTTTGCCTTGCTTGGGCTCTGCAGGAGAAACATGTAGTCTGTCTCCACTAGTCAAGGTGTTGGCTGTGCTTCTGTACCCATCACTACATTCAGGAAGTTCAGTTGTAGTCCTAATTCAAGAATGAGCATCATGACTCCAAACTGGACTGCATCTCTGAGAACGCTCACACACAGGTGTTGTCTTTTAGTCTGTGCATGGGAGCCTCACGTAAAGGTTTTGAATGTCACACCAACTCTACATTTTTGACTAAAAGCTTTCTTGTAGAATTATTTGCACAGGTTTCTGGATATGCTATACAAGTCCATATATCGATGATACACATGTTTATGATTGGCACTGATAGGAAGTTTCATTTTTTT
>NC_022009.1:105390307-105394825 GCF_000317375.1 Microtus ochrogaster
ATGAGTGAGAACATGGAAGTTTCATTTTTTGAAATGCCTTTGATGCTGGTGTAAAGGATAGGCGATTCATAAAATGAGCTGGGAAGCATTTTGTTTTTCTGGAATGTTTGAAGCATAAAATTGTTATTTTTATTCATTAAATATTTAGATACTTTATTAACATACATTCTGCTCTCTAGGAAGAGAAATTCACTGCTTTTCTTTCATTATGCTACAAATAGAGAAGTATAGATAATGGTATAATTTATTGTATTGATGTCTTCTTTATAAATAATGCTTTTAAGAAAAAAATTGTAAAAGTTACACATGCTTAAAAACATACATAAATTTAATAAACCCCTATTATCACTAGCACTAAGTAAATTACTAGTCAGCACTCAAGTCATGAAAACAGGCATGGATAACTAATATAAACCACAGAGATAACGGTCCAATCTTGATCTTGTCTGCATTTGCTACTTATGAAGAGGAAGTAAACACCAGAGCCACTTATCTTTCTGTAATCTTCACCTGTGCCTGTATGGTTCTGAGTTCTTTCCTAAAAGAAGTGGTCTGTAGTCACAACTCATGACACCACTGGAGTTATAATATGATGATTTTGCACTTAGCAATATCCTGAGTAGGGTATCCTTGAATGGGTTAATTTTTCTTCAGGTTAAATCTAAATTTCTCAATTCTAAGTTAGTTGGACAGAAGAAGAAATACATGCAAAAGCATTTCTTTCCATGCCAAAACTAAACAAGTAAGATGTGTGCTCTCTAAATTTTCATTGAGGCTGTGTCTTTAATGCTGTGTGTGTAACAGGTGCTGAGACTTTCAGGACTGCCGGTGTGTATGTTACGTTATATTAATAGTTCGTAAACAATAAAACCTTTTTCTAAGTCTTTTCCCAGACAGGTAAAGAATTGTTATAAAGAAGTAATGGTGTCTTTTAAATAGCGTGTACAATTGAGGAAAATCAACTTTGTGCTGTCTGAGTACCAACACATGAACTACTCAATTTACAACTTGGTTATTCTATTTCCCTGGTACATGGAGGAAAGCTCAGAATCCTGGCACACAATGAGGATGGTTAAGACAGAATTACATTAAAAAATTTTTCTCTAGAAAGTTAAAAATATCTAAATACAAGTATATCTGGAGAAATATTTTAAATATTGTTAAAATATAATTCAAATAAGATTGACGACCACTGTGAGACTAGAATATGTTTCCTGAAATTCATGAGCTTGAATCTTAACCCCAAAGGAACAGTCTTAAAAGTGGGGGCTTTAAGAGGTTAATAGGTTTTCAAAACTGTGGCTTCATGATGGATTAATGTTAATGGAAGAGTAAGTTTTGTTACAAAACTAAGAACATCCCTTTCCTTGATTTCTCTCACCCTGTCATTACATTTTACTGTTGGGAGCATGTGACAAAAAGACCCTAGCCAGATGCTGGAGCCTTGATTCCCAGCACTAAAAACCATGGAACAATAAATTTTTTGCTTATAAACAAGCCAGCTTCCAGTGTTCTGTTATAATAACATAAAGCAAATTAGCACAAGTAAACATGAATTGCATTTCTATAATATGTGAAATTTAATCTTTATTAAATGGGACTTACTTTAGCTTTGAATAAACATACTTTGTAAACATTCTCTAAAATGTTCAAGTCAAAAACAGAACTACACAGTAAAGCACAAGACAGTTTTTACTCATTTACTTATAAAACTCAGCACTTAATATTACACACATACACACATAGAGAATAAGAAGAAAAATGTCTGATTTAGTCTCCAGATGAAACAATACAGAGAAAAACTTCTATTTTCAAATTTCTAGAGATTCATAGTTAAAAACTAAACAAAAACATAAGTTCCAAAGAAATGGTTCAGAGATTATAGCTTTGGAAATTGCTGGGGTGTGTGTGTGTGTGTGTGTGTGTGTGTGTGTGTGTGTGTGTGTGACTGAGTGTGAGTGACTAAATGTGTCTGTTGGAGAAATAAATTCAAACAAAACTTTGGCAGTTTTAATGTTAAATGGCATACAAATAGTAACCACATAATTATTTATGAATTACACTTGGATCAAGTTCCTCTTCTCCAGATCCTAAAGAGTTACACTATCTTTAACTTTTATGAAGATAAAATGAAAACTGGAATATTGTGAGCCCAGGTTGTATCAGCATGGGGCATAAACATTCTGCATTTTTACAACAAATTCATTAATTATATATGATATTCATTAATTATACCTGATGTCCCATTCAAAAGAGTGATGGAACTTTATTTAGGGAAAAGATTAATTCATTTCAAAGGATTTCTCACATATTTTAAAAATGTCTTTCTTATATACCTCCCTTTCAATTCATAGTTTAATAATTTAAATTATAATTATTATTGCCAAGATATTACAGGCAATTTTACATTCCATTAACCTTGCTTTGCTTTAATAATAAAGATTCTTGGTTAGATTCCTTTAAATGATCCAGCGTATAATTCCTGGGTGTGCTTTAGCTCAGTTGCACATTCATCAGCTAGTTTTTCCTCTTAATTATAGATGACTCAAACATGCTTTTTCAGGCTCTGATTGATGGACTGTATTCATGGACGTAGCAGTTAAGAAGGATAAACATTTATAACAATTTCCACTTGGAGGTTTTTGTTTCCATTCCTACTAGCCAAATAAATGGACAGCCCAGCAATCAAGCTGAGAGTTAGGAGCAATGTTCCGTGTCCAGACAAACGAGGAGGAACATGCGAAGTACTGAGTTTGTATGTAGCACACAGTGAGTGAGTTTCACAACAGCAGATAAACAGAGGGATGTGCTTTTACTCTAAGAACCAAATGGTCATCTTCATACTGGCCTTTGGAAACCAGTATCAACGATGAAAGATGCCCTTCTGTATGTTGTGAATGTGTTTTATTACCATTGATTAATAAAGAAGCTGGTTTGGTCAATAGCTAGGCAGATTAGAATCAGGAAGGAGATCCAAGCAGAGATACAAGGAGAAAGAGTAGAATCAGGAGTTGCTAGTAGCCACCAAAGAAGAAAGAGCCACGAACCTCACGGTAAAATATAAAATAATCGAAATGGGTTAATTTAAGTTGTAAGAACTAGTTAATAATAAGCCTGAGTTAATAGGCCAAACAGTCTGTGATTAATATTAAACCTCAGAGTGGTTATTTGGGAACGGGCGGGTGGAAAAAAGCCTCCAGTTACAATTAACATTTTGAATTTGCACAAGAAAAATATTTAAATTGAAAAATGATCCAAACTACAGACAGGAAGCAGAGAATTCTGAGTATGTATAATATTTAACACAAATGGAGCCTTTCATCCTGAGTGTCTGTGTTACTAGCAGCTCTTATGTCACATGTATTATTTTCAACCTTCAGAGAAATAGGTGCTACCACATTTTAGACCACTCTCTACAATAATGCCAGGGTACGACTATGTTAAATAATTAGAGTAAAAGCACTTTCCAGTGGAAGGGCTAATATGTGAACTTGGCATAAATAACATGTGTGTGCCATGTCTGACTAGGCACTGTGAGAACACCCATGAGAAACACATGACCAGTGAGCAATTTCTAGCTCGAAGCCAAGGTGAGTATGGCCCAAGGGGAAGGGGGAAGGGAAGGGGAAGGGCTGGGAAGCAGGGGAAAAGTTTAATCTACAGGCCCAGTGAAGAGAGAAGGGAGTGTGCTAAGCCTTCTCCCCACCTACCTTGGACTGTAGGGGAAAACACTAGATTATAAATACAGATCCCACTTCATCACACAGCTCTGAGGTTTCCTCAGTCACGTCTCTCCAGTTTTTTCAACACTGGCCATTTAAACAATATTCTCACTATTCTCATAAATACTTCTAATTTCTAATACACAATAAGGCACTATTTCAGGATGCACAGATGTGGTGGCCTACACATATCTAAAACGACAAATAAAGTCTAATTTTTAAGAAGAGAATTTTAGGGTGGAGATCTGGTGACAACGAAGGTAACTGGAGATGACATGAAGGTGGTTGGTTGTTCATGGAAATGTCTGTGACAGGGTAGTTAGTATCTAAGCCAACTCCAGAAGACAGAGAGAGAGGCAAACACATGGACATGTGGGGCAAAAGATCGGCCCCATGTACTGGAAGGTTTCCACTTACCTAAAACCCTTCCAGCTGGCTTTCTGAAGTGTAGGGGCCCACAGGTGTGAGTGTTTTTCACCTTGACTAAATGTCAGTGAGTACGGTTATGTTAAATTCTTAATGTGAGCTTATTTTTACTCTTTCAAAGTTGTTGACAACAGGTGTGGCTACAAACAAGAAATCCTGACCTAGGGTGTGGTTACTTTGTGTCTTTGACATTAACACGGCCCACAGAGGTGGATCCACAACACTCTGACTAAAGGTCAAAGAATTCAAGGCTATTCCTGCTCCTTCATTTTAAAATAAGAGATTTGGTGAAGATCTTCTCCCAGTCAGTGGGTTGCCTTTTTGTCTTAGTGACAGTGTCCTTTGCTTTACAGAAGCTTCTCAGTCTCAG